>NW_023638954.1:0-12517 GCF_015228065.2 Penaeus monodon
TAAAACTGCCCTCCCCTTGGCTTGTTCCCTCGCTCCTTTTTGCTCCCCCCCAGCTGCGTCATTTTTTGCCCGGCCCCCTTCATTTTAAAACCATCCCCAGGTCAACCTTTTCATTTTAACCATGTTTCCACAGAGAAAAAGACCCCTGGCTAGCAATATTTTATATTTTTATATATAAAATATATATATATATATTAATTATAATAATATATATATAAAATTGATATTTATTATAAAATATAATATTATATATATATATAATAAAATAATATTATTATATATATTTAATATAATGATATAAAAATATATTTTATATATATTTTATATATATATATATATATAATATAATTTATATTATATTATATATAATTTATTAGAGTGTGGGTAACCCGACAGAATCCGCACTTCATGTACGCATGAATGTGAAAGTGGGGGCAGTGACCTGACGAAATATGCCTTGACGAAACCACAAACCGCAACCGCAACCTGTCCAAAACAACAAATCAATCCCCGGGAAAATCTTTAAAACCACTTTCACATGTGTATTTTATGTTCGTACATACGCATCATAAGAAAAAAACGAAACAAATGATTTTACTACAGAAGAGTATCCCCCCCAAACGCAGGTGCCCGGTGACTAGTTTTTAATGATCACACCGTAACCCCACCTTATCGGAGTGAAGCGTTAATGCCACGGGCAACCCCTAACATACTAACGATGGCTAACGCGCACCCCCCTTATGGTTGAAAGGGCATCATAACAAAAGAAACCACTAAAAGTGTTAACTAATCATATCCGTATCCAAAATCATTACTCTAGTCATATGTACAACATACCCCCTCCAATGCAGGTGACATAGATCAATGACACCACGAAATCAAAAAACCTTGTCGAGAAAAAAAGCGGGTTAATGATCACGGGGTAACCACAGACCGTACAAACATGGCACATACATCCCTTTAGGGTTGGAAAATGGTACTCATAACAGAAAATGACCAATACCTACCGAAATCATTACCTAGGCAGGTGCACAAATGACTCACCCGCGGCTCCTCCCTCCACACCACAATATTCACCAGTTTAAACTTGTAGGGAATGGGAAAATTGATTCTGTTACAGACGGGGGAACCGTCTCTCCTAATGACCGAACTGTAAAAATAAAAATAATAGGTCCACGGGTCTGCTAATGACCGATAATTTCCGCTCCTCCTCCTGACCAAGATAAGAATCAATTAGTTAAGGATTAAAAAAAAACTCGTTATACAATATATGTTTTTTATTTTTGTTGTATAAACACTATAAAATGCCTCACACACCCACACACACACCACACACACACACACACACCACACACCACACCACACCCCACTTTTTTTTTTTCCCCCCCTGCATATGATGAGATGACAAGGAAAATTTAACCCGTTCCTGCATTATTTCCCTGCATGCTGTCGATCCTCATCGCTTCTGTTAAAGTAAATGGGGGAATCAAGTCAGCATATAACGGGGCTGAAACGGGGGAAAACCCTTCCATTGTCTGATTTTTACCGCACCCCACAAACTCCTCTCATGTGCGAGACCCATTCCCAAATGAAACCGGCAAATGATGAAATATATTGGATGTCATTTTCCCGGGCAGCTCTTGGTGTTTGATATGGCATTTGTCGGCCATCTTTACTAAGTTAGAGCTGTCTGGAAGAAAATTCTTTGTCCGGTCGTATCCTCCTCTTAATGACAGTCTGCACCATGGATTACGGAACTTAACCCGTTTTTTTCTTCATCGCGGTGTATCTCCAGGGGGCGATCATTTTTTTTGCAGTGTAGGGGGGGTTTTTCTCCTTGAATCTTCTTTTATTCCGGCGTTTGTCACTCCTTTCACTCACCAAACGACAAACGGGGCTTTAATTCCATTGACGGAAATTTTTCCATGCGGGAACTATTGATATTTTTGGGGGCGGGGGGAACAAAAATAACAGGCTTAAATTTTCTGTGTAATTAAAATGCGATTACCACTATTTCATATTTTTTACACCTTTTCATGCTTAAAAACAAAAATTTTAATTACCAAATAGATTAAAGTCGTTGGTTTTATTCTTTTTAGAGAGCATTAAATGGGTTTCCAAAGGTACTACACCTGCAAGACGGGTTTCCTCCCCCTCGTATTTACGCCTAACCCCAAAACAAACCCCTTTTCTTGCCGAGGTAGATAATAACGCAAAGATTATAATCATATCTTTTTTTTTTTTTTTACAAATGCTAATATAAAAAAAGGTGCAGACCTTAAAAAATAATTAAAAAATTTCACAAAACGACTGATAAGCCTGCGCCTCCTCTCTATTTTAACTGTTATACTAGCCGTTCTTACATCCCAAAGACTTTCATAAAAAAAATATAGTTTATTGAAAGGTCTAAATTCTTTTTGATTTTATTATACTCTAAAGCTTACAAAAACATACCCCCAAAGAGCGATAACCAAAAACGGGGCTTAAATTTCTGTGAAAGTAAATGCATAACCAATTTTCTACGTTTAAAATTTTAGGCTTATACAACTTTTTTTCCCAAAATAGATTAAAATGACGCTGGTTTTTTCTATTTAGAGAGCTTTTATAGGTTTTCAAGGTATCTCCCGGTCAAAGGGGTTTCCCCCCTTTGTATTTACGCCTGAACACCTAATTATCTACCAACTAGCGTCATACTTGCCCATATGTAAAACTATTTTTAAACTTTTTTACTGCTTGAAAAATGGCCGTGTTAAGACGAGTGATCACCCCTCTAACCATAAAATCCCGCGAAAGGGAAAAAACCCCAAACCGCAGGACGGATGAAGTCACGCCAGGTAATGCCAAATTCAAGGTTTTGACCCGAAAACGGGTGACCTTTCCCTTCCCCTTCCTCCCCCCCTTTTCCCACATTCCTCCATACCCCTTTAAAAACCAAAAAATAGTAAAAAAAAAAAGAAAACAAACAATCACCATCCGCCCTGCTTAAGAGATAAAACTCTGCACTAAATTTTTTACGGTAGGGATCACACCTTAGCTAATGAGGGGAAAAATAAAAAAAGCCCATGTCTTTTGTCGCTGACGACCCCACCTCCTCATCACTCCCCTTCCTCCCCCATATCCTTTTTATTATGACCTCAGCTTCCCAAAAACCCAAAACGCCAAAAGGGGCGTAACACAAATAACAGCTTAAATCTCCGTGAAAAATGAAAGCAAAAACCAATATTTCATACTTTGCACTTTTATACTTATAAAAATAAAGGGTTAAATTACAATAGACTAAAAAGACGCTAGTCTGATTCTATTTAAGACCTGAATAGTTTTTTCAAAGGTATTAACCAGGTCAAAAAAGGGGTTTCCCCCTCATATTTTTCAACCTGAAACCCTAATTATCTACCAAAAACGTCCCACCTTCCCACGTTTTAAATCGTTATTTTTTTGCTAATTAACCTAAAGGGGGAAAAAGGGGCGTATATTTCCAAATGTTTTTCCTGCCGCATTTCTCGATGTTTTTACAATCTCAATGCAACTTGGGAAAAAATTTTATTTTCCCTTAAAAACCATATTATAACTATTCGACAGCGTACCCTTTCCCATAAAAGACGCATAACATACTCCCCGTTTTTATGATGATTAAACACAGAAATGGACTAGCTTTTCAGAAATTTTACTCCCTCTCCTCAAATTGTCTATAGAAATGGCTACAGTATTGGGAAAGAAAAAGAACGATGCACGGTAACAATATTGTTTCGCATTCAGGAACCACTTATTAAAAATACATACATATATTTTTTTAAATCTTTTACAAAGAGAAAAAATTCTTAAAAGTCGACATAATAAAACTTGCTACTTGACCTCTTCCACATTTTTTGAAGAACTTGATTCCCGCACCAAAATGAAACCCCTTTCACCAAAAATTTTTTACTATGCCACTGTTGCTGCAGTGACGAAAATGTTAAAGCCCCATGAAAACTATTTCGATCTTAAAAAATAAAAAAAAGGTTTGTTTAAATTGTTCCCCACTTTTTCCCCTTTTAGCAATTGCCCTTTTATCAAAACCCCAGAATTTTACTTTTTTTTAACGGTTTTTCTTCCCCGCGCGCGCGCATTCCCCGCGTCAGTGAGAGTGCGGCGCGGGGGGAAATTAGACCCCCTCGTCAAAGCTGCGGTAAACTTAAAGGGGAAAATATTTCTGCGAGAAAAAAGACGTGAAAACGTAGGCATTTTTACACTTGATTATAATGTACCGCCAGTAAAAGTTTTTTTAAACAAGCTGAGAATTGGGTTACTGATGCAGCTAAAGTGCACCCAAAAATTGTGAGGAGTTCCTTGGGGTCGCACATTTATGTGAAAATGTACAGCATTCTCAACGATGTACTTGTCTCGCTAAAAATTATCGGAGGATTGGGTATATTTGTTTTTTTTTTTTTAAAAGGGTTAGAGGGTATTTTTGAAAAATATATATTGAACCTTTGGGAAAGCATTTTTGTCATTTAAGAAAAAAAATTACTTTTTTACATAAGGAATTTGGTAAAATACTAGCATGTAATGGCTGGGATGGGGTTGTTAGTATTTAAACCTCTACAGAATCTAATGCTCCTTCCGACAGAGGTGACTCCGGGGGAAACAGAAAATCTGCCCTGTTACCGTCGTATTTCTGTCTGCGAAGGGGAAAAAATAAAAATTGCGAGGAAAGCGAGAAGAAAACCCCTTGAATGATAGGGAAATTATAAATTCTGAAAAATTTCGGGGAAAAATTTTTGTACTATATGTTGTAATTTGTCAAGAAAATTACTATTTTACTACTATGAAAGTATATTACTGTTTTAGAAAATTTTTATTTTTCTTCGCAGGAACCCCAAGTTTGATAGGCTAAAACATCCCAACAAAGTAAATCAATGTCAAACATTTTAGTGTTTGTAAAGTTTGTTTAGCCCCAAATTAGTTTTAAAATCACCATCTTTTTACCCCTCGCGGTAAATACAGCATCGCGCTTAGTCAGGGGGGAGGGGGGGAGGAGCAATTTAGAAAATGGGCCCTCGCCAACAAATATGGCATGTTTGTAGGGAGAACAGACCCTGAGCTAGCGGAACGAGTGGGGGTGAAAACGAGTGCTACGAAATCAACACCAGGCGGCATTTTTTAAAACTTTCTAATCTAGAAAATGGGGGGTTTCCTGGTCAATGTTGAAAGGGGTGCGTTCCAGGGTAGATATTCATTAACTATGCGTTTTTTCACGAAAGGGGAAAGAGAAAAATCTTCCGGGTTCCCTTATTGTTCCCTCTTCCTCACTTCGCACTCCCTTAAAGGTTTTACTATGTCGGTGAAGTCTTTTTCGTGAAAGCAGGGTATTCCCCATACCTGTTTGTGTCGTCCGTTATCTGGTATTTTCCTGGAAAACTTTCAGAGTTTAGGAGGCATCTTTAGATGAATAAAACTTTTTGTTAAAGATGTGCATGCATAACTTTTAAAACTTACCATATATTTCCCAAGCCCCAAAAAAAAAGCTCATTCTATAATTTCTTTAAAAATCACCCTTATATTTGAAAAAAGGGCATTTTGCTTTCTCTAAGTTATGAAAAAGCTTTTCCCCCCCTTTTAGGGTAAGCAATATTTTTTTCTCCTAACAAAAGCTTTTTTTTCTTGCATTTAGAAAATTTGCTTTGGTTGCGGGTTTTTTTTTCCCCTTTAGGATGTGTTTTTCAACCCTTTTTCTATAACTTCCTCCCCCGACTGTATTTGCTCGCATATCCCCTTTACTGCCATGTAAAAAGAATTCTAAAGTAGACCACAACAAGAAAACACCTTTATTTTATTATTTTTTTTTTTTTTCAAAAAACGTTTTGATTAAGAAATAAAATTAAAAGTTGTTGATAATCGGTTTAAAAAAAAAAAAAAAAAAACGCCAAATTTTGGAAAAACACATGCTGCTGCTAAATCTATCGCACGCGGGTGTCGTATATTTACTCCCCCTGGTAAAAGTACCCCCTGGGCAAAAATCCCCTTTAGGCTAATTTGTGTGTGTCTTTGTCCAATGTGCGAAAAATTTTTAAAAAAATTTATCCCCAGGGGAAAAAAAGTTATATTTTTTACCTCAATTTTTTTATATTTTTAAAAGTTCTTGTTTTGAAAAGTGTCAAATTTCAAAAAGGGGAAATTGTTCAATTAATCAAAACCTTTTTATATTTTTGAAGATCGAAATAGTTTACTGGGTCTTTAAACAGTTTTCGTCCCCTGCAGCAACTGTGGGTAGTGAAAAATTATAGGGGAAGGTTTTTCTTCTTTTGGCATCTTGATCCCGTTCTTCAGAAAAATTTGGGAAAAGGGCAAGTACAAGTTTTTTTCATGTCGACTTGAAGATTTTTTCTCTTTGAAAAGATTTAAGAAAATATATGTATTATTACTTATAAATGGTTCCCCCGATGCGCAAAAATTTTGTTCCGTTGCATCGTTCTTTTTTTTCCTATAAGTTAGCCAGGTACTTAACAATTTTGAGGAGGGGGGGTAATTGCTAAGAGCTGTCCCTTTTTTGTGTTGATATCATCATAAAACGGAGGGTGTTTTGTTATGCGTCTCTTTTGGGGAAGGAACGCTCGTCTGTATATGTTATACATTGGGGCTTAAGGAAAACTAAAAAATTTCCTGTTGCTTGTAGATTGTAAAACTCGAAAAAAAAAAGCGGCAGGAAATTTTAGGAAAAAATACCGATTGTCCCTTTGGGTTAATTGCAAAACTAATATTCAACACTGGGACAGGTGGGACGCTAGTTGGTAGATAATTAGGGTTTCAGGGGGTAATATGAGGGGAACCCGTCTTTGACCTTGTAGATACCTTAAAACCTATTTAGGCTCTCTAAATAGAAACGCTAGCGTCTTTTTTAGTCTATTAGGTAATTAACCTTTAGTTTTTAAGTAGAAAAGTGCAAAGTAGAAAAAATTTTTGGGTTTTCGCATTTACATTTACACGGGACTTTAACCTGTTATTTTTTTGTTATCGCCTCTTGGACGTGTGTTTGTGTAAGTTGAGAGTCTAAAAAGGCTATGGGGGAAAGGGAGTGATGATGGAGGTGGGGTCGTCAGCGACAACTGACTCCTTCATATTTTGTGTCACGCTCTTAGCTATAGGTGTTCATCACCTGTAACACTTCAGTGCAAGCTGTATTATCTCCTTAAGCAGGGTTGTGAAATGGTGATTTGTTTTTTTGCTTCTTTTTCTTATTTTTATTGGTTTGTAATGGGGTATGGGGGGTGGGGACAGGGGGGTGGAAAGGGAGGAAGGATCACCTGTTTTTTGGGGCAAAACTTTGAATTTGGGCATTCCTGGCCTGCTTCTTCTGTCCTGCGGTTGGGTTCTTTCCCCCTTTCGCGGGGGATTTGTTATTGGTTATGAGGGGGATCACTCCCTGTACCGGCCTTTGTCAAATCGTTACAAGTTCAAACAAAAGTTAACTATGGGGAAGTATGACCAGTTGGTAATAATTTTTGGGGTTTACGTAAAAACAAGGGAAACCCGTCTTTGCTTGGTGTAATGCCCTTTAAAAACCCCATTAATCTCTCAAAAAAAAAAACCAGCGTCATTTCAAACTATTGGTAAAAACCCGTTTAAAACCTAAAAATTTTTTAAAAGTATGAAAAATTGGTTATCGCATTTACATTACACAGAAAATTTTAAACCTGTTATTTTGTTTTCGCCTCTTTGGGCGTATGTCTGTGTAAACTTGAGAGTCATAATAAGTACAAAAGAATTTTCATGATCCTTTTCAAAAAAACTATATTTTTTTTAGAAATGTCTTTGGGATGTAAAAACGGCTAGTATAAAACTAAATATGAAGAGGGCCCAGGGTTATCAGTCGTTCTGCGAAATTTTGAATTATTCTTATTAGTCTGCACCTTTGTTATTTATGCATTTGTAAAAAAAAATTAAAGATACTATTTTAAACTTTGCGATTATTTCATCTTACCCTGAGCAAAAAGAGGTGGTTTTTAGGTGTTCAGGCGTAAAAACGGGGGGAGGAAACCCTCTTTGACCAGGTGTAAAACCCTTTGGGAAAACCCCTTTATGCCTCTAAAATAGATAAACCAACGACTTTTTTTAATCTAAATTAGGAAAAAATTTAAATTTTTGTTTTAATAAAACATGAAAGGTGTAAATATGAAATGTGGAATCGCTTTTTTCATTTTCAAGAAAATTTAAGCCCGTTATTTTTTTTCCCCCGCCCACAAAATCAAAGTTGCCAGCGGGAAAAATTGCCGTCATGGTATTTAAAACCCTTTTTTAGTCGTTTGGGGGTGAACAGGAGTGACAATACCCAGGAATAAAAGAAATTTCAAAGGGGAAAAAACCCACGTACACTGCAAAAAATAAATGATCGCCACCTGAAATCACGCGTGAAGAAACGGGGTTTAATTCCAAACCACTGGTGAAGACTGTCATTTAAGAGGAGATCGCCAACAAAGAATTTTCTTCCGACGCTCTAAATTATCGCTAAAGATGGTCCGACACTGCCCCATCAAACATCCAGAGCTGCCCCGGAAAATTCTATCCAAAATTTTTCTCATCATTTGCACGGTTTCGATCTTGGCAAGGGTCTCACACAGGAGAAGAGTTTTGTTGCATGCGGGAGTACAACAATGGGAGTTTTCCCTCGTCTGCACCCCCCCGTTTAGCTGACTTATTCCTCTCATTGACTTACAGAAACGATGAGGGTTTCGACAGCTGCGTGATAGTAATGCCGGAACGGGGTTAAATTTTTCCTTGTCATCTGCTCATTCAGGGCGGGAAAAAAAAAAAGTGTGTGGTGTGTGTGTTTTGGTGGGGGGTTGTGTGTGGGTGTTGTGGTGTGTGTGTGGGTGTGGTTTGGGGGTGTGTGTTGTGTGTGTGTGTGTTTGTGTGAGCGCATTGTATAGGGTTTTACAATCAAAAAAAAGCATATATTGTATAACGAGTTTTTTTTTAATCCTTTACACTTAAATTTTATTCTTACTCTGGGACAGTGAAGAGGAGCAGAAAATTTTCGTCATTACAACCCGTGTGACCTATTTATTATTGATTTTTACATTTTGGTCATTGGAAGACGGTTTCCCTCTCTGTAAAGAATCATTCTCGATCTCGGGACAAGTTTAAACATGGTGAAAATTTGGTGTGGTGGGGGGAGCCGCGGGGGAGTCACTGTACCCTGCCCCACTGGAATTTTTCGGTTACGGGTATTGGTCATCTTTCTGTTTAAAATACCATTTTCAACCATAAGGATGTATGTTGCCATCGTTAGCTACGTCTGGTGGTTACCTGTGTCATTAACCTCTTTCACCTCGACAAGGTTTTTGTGATTCGCGTGATCAATTGATCTATGTCCCTGCTTGGGGGGATCTCGTCTGTACATCACTGACTATGGAATGTTTCGGATACGGGTATTGTTATTAAACATTTCAGTGGTTACTTTCTGTTATGTGCCCATTTTTACATAAGGGGGGGCGGTCCACGTTGCTATGGTCCCGTGGTTGCCTCGGCAGAAAAAAAGCTATATGATGCTATTAGTTTAACGAATCATTTTGCTTTTTCCCCGGGGGGAGGAGAAGGCTTAGTGAGAATACATTTTAAAACTTTGCCCAAAGGGTTTAAGTTCAATTTATGCAAGAAAACTCAAGAGACTAATAACAAAAATGTTTAGAAACAAACTCTACTCTTGAACTTTATTGCTCAATTTTTAAACTAGTATTATTGCACATGATTAACAGTATTTAAACTATTTAAAAGGTAAAAAAAAAAAACTCAAATTATAGGTTCTGTGTGAGTGAGTGATGAGAGAGAGAGAGAGAGAGAGAGAGGGGAGAGAGAGAGAGAGAGAGAACTGGCTGGGGACAACAATGTGGTTGGCGTAAAAAAAAAAACATAAATTTTAGAAATAATTCTGCTTTGTGTTTGTCTGTAACCAAAATTAACTAATTCTAAAAGTCGTGGGCTGTTGGTGTGACGCCCCTGAACAAGACAAATATATATATATATATATATATAAGTATTAAATAAATATATATTATATATATATCATATATATTAAATATATAGTATTATATATATATATATATATATATATATATATATATATATATATAATATATATGATATAATATAATGTACTAAATATATATACATGCATATATGTATATATATATATATAATGTACATAAAATATACTGTATATAGTATATATATATATATATATATATAATATATATATATATATATATATATAATATATATATATATATATATATATATATAAATTAACACAAACAAAACACAATAACGTGTACACAAAGATGAAAAGGGAAAATGAAACTAAACCGTAACGTTTCGAACTCGTAAAGAGGTCGAAACTTTACGGTTTGGTTTTATTTTCTACTGTGGCTGTTTCCTTTTCACATACACACACACACACACACACACACACACACACACCACACACACACACACCACACACACACATATATATATAATATATATATATATATAATATATATATATATATATATATATATTATTATATATGCATATATATGATATATAGATAGATAGATAAATTCTACAGAAAATTAGCGATAATAGCATGCTAGTTAGTTTATACGAAGTAAGATCATTTCAGCTTTTTCCTGGGGGGAGGAGAAGGCTTAGTGAGATACATTTTAAAAACATTAGCCAAAGGTATATAAGTTCAATTTATGCAAGAAAACTCAAGAGACTAATAGCAAACATGTTTAGAAGCAAACATCTACTCTTGAACTTTATTGACTAACAATCTGGGACTTTGTAAAAATCAAACATAATTATAGAAGTATATTCTGCTTTGTGTTTGTCTGTAACCAAAGTTAACTAATTCTAAAAGTCGTGGACTGTTGGTGTAACGCCCCTGAACAAAAAAAAAAAAAAAAAAAAAAAAAAAAAAAAAAAAAAAAATATATATATATATAAAACATACATATATATATATATATATATATATATATATATATATATATAATATATATATATATATATATATATATATGCATATATGGACCAGTACACGCTCACTCACTTATTCTTAACCTTTGCCGACGGGCATGGCATGCCCACCGTGAGTTTACTTGTTTAATTGTTTTTACTCATAGATAGCTACACATGTACTAAGACACCAATGAGCCAGTTACGAGTACTGCCTGTCTCGCCCGTTCACCCTTTTCGTTGATTTACGAAAATATTTTACGCCATCTTCACTCGTGTAGGAACCACTCGTGTTTGAGATTTTGACCAGCTCGGACCTCTTTTCAGACGCAGCAGCAATAGAATAAAGACTTGTGCCATAAGAGGTACCCTTGTTTAGTAAAGTAAATTTCTGATTTTTTCAGATCTTCTTCAAGCACTTTGTGCTTTGCCTGCCCCTTCAGTGCCTTGTTTTGCAGGTCACACATAGTCAACTCAGACTCGCAGCTCTCTTCTACACCAGGGAAGCCCTTATGGGCATTGATCCCTGGGTAGGGAGGTCCAGTTTGTCGGGCGTCCTTTGGGGCACTTTTCCTTCATTCTAAATTTTTCCTCTTTCATGTGACTTCCATGAGCCTACCGGAGTACCCTTTATGGGCTCCCCTATTCGCCTGGAGGGTGGGCACCGAATTACCTCCTTCGGACTAGGAAGTTCGGCGGTAAAGTGTCTTCCACATAACCTGATCCCTTTGGTACCCGGAGAACGCAACCAGGATTCCATTGGGGGGGTAGAGGACGGAAACTGCCACACTCTTCTCTTGGCTATTGCTGTTAGGTTGATTAACAATAGTTAAGGGGTAACTAGTCCCTTCAGGAAAACAGGCACGGGCGCAGGGGTCGGACTCGGTCCGATACCCATTATGAGCGATTCCTCGGCTACCCTCCTCCCCTCAAAGAGGGGGGACGACCCATGACTCTCCTACGGGTAATGCGACCTTGAATAACGGAACTCCTACTGCTGACAAACGAGAACGACGATTCTTTTCAATTTCCCCCAGAGAATGCAAGGTGTCAAATGTCAAGACTGTCAAGGGCTGTCAAATGCGTGATTGGAAATCAATCGCTTTTGAATGTGAACCCCTTCATCATCAAGAAGGTCCTTGATGGTCAAGTGGACGGTTTATTTTGATTTTGTCAGGAAATTGCGAGAAGATAGCCTAGTTCAACTCCCCGATTAAGGACCTGCTTAAACTGAAAGCAGATTTATAATTTGAAGGTTAATGTAACTATCCCCTTTGGCCCCAATACCCGCAAGGGAGTAATCTTTAGCAGGGATTTTTAGGACAATGGAGGAAAGTGAAATTCTGGAAAATATGAAGGGGCCAAAGGTAGTGAACGTAACCCGCATGACCAAGAAAGACGGGAATTGCGAACAAAACCGGATTGTGCTTTTTGACTTTTGCTTTAAGTAAAATTCCTGAGTATGTTTACAGTGGATATGAACCTGTCCAAGTGCGACCTTACATTAAAAAAAAACCCATGCGCTGTAATGGATGCCTAAATT
>NW_023638955.1:0-2500 GCF_015228065.2 Penaeus monodon
TGTTTTTTTTTTGGGCCACCGGGAAACGTTTAAAAAGGGCCCCTCCCCCCTTATTTTAAAAAAGGGAATGTGCTTTTTTGGGGTTTTTTTTTTTTAGTTTTTTTTACGAAATTTTTGTGTTTTTTTTTTTTTCTGGGACCCGTCCCCCCCTTTTTTTTTTTTTTTTTTTTTATGGTTTTTTTTCTGCCAAGTTCCTGTTTTTTTTGTTTTTTTTTCTTTTTTTTTTTTTTTGCTGTGGTTTTTATTATCGGTTAGTTGTTTTTTTTTTTTTTTTTTTTTTTAATTTCTTTTTAATTTTTTTTTTTAAATTTTTAGTTTTTTACTAAAACTTTGGTTCCCATCCTTGCCTTCACTTTTTTTTTTTTTTTTTTTTTTTTTTTTTTTTATTAATATTTTTTTTATTTTTTTACATTTTTTAATTACAAATTTTGAAAATTTTTTGGGTTTTAGTTTTTTTTTTTTTTTGTTTTTTTAATAGTCCCCTTTTTTTTACCACAAATTTTTTTTTAGTTTTTTTATTTTTTTTGGTTTCAATTTTTTTTTTTTTTTCAAAAATAAAAAAAAGTTGGCAAGAATTAAGCTTGTTTTTTTTTCATGGTGAAACCTCCCCTCCCCCCCCCCACTAATTTCAGGACAATAAAATAAAACTTTTTTAATATTTTCCTTGAAATTCAAAGACCACTGGTTGCCCACAGGGGTGGGGGGGAGGGGACCCGGGGGAGGGGAGGGCCCCGGGGGCACCCCCCCCAGGCCAAACAAGTCCCCCCCACCTGTCCCCCCACACCTGAAACAATGATGGGGAAAACCAAAACCTGGTGCATCTGCCCAGTAATACTCTCCTCTCCTTCCTTGCAAACACTGGCGAGGGCCACTTCCTTGGCAGTAAGTTTGGGAACCCATATGCTGCAAAACAACGTTTGGGCCTTGGTCCCTTGCCAATACTTTTTAGCTACATGGGCCCCCTTTCCCCATGGGAGTTATAGCAAAAATCACAGGGAATTTCCCCCTCCCCACGCCCCCGCAACGTGGCCCTTGGCGGGGCATGTATTTTTTTTCCGAAGAAAGTGGTTAAAAGGTACTTGGGAGATGGGTTGCTCCCTTTTTTTTTCCATATTATGCGGAAAAAGGGGGTTTTAGTGGTTTGGCCCATCCCTTTTTGGCAAATCTTATGGGGCCTTGGTGAACTCCGTCGAGTGCCAATACGCCCCAATTTTTTTCAAGATTTGAGATCTTGTTGTAGTTGGGGTCCCCCCACAGGTATTCGTCAAAATTTTTTATCTTTTTTTTTTTTTGGGTTTTTTCATCACCAAATAGTTTTGAAAAGGTAAAAAATTACCTCCATTTGGATCCTTTTAAATAAGTTTCGTCAATGTATTTTTTTTGCCTGCGAGCGAGCCGAGGACCATTACAACAAATACGGGGGGAGGAGAGGTGTCTCCCTCCCCACGAGGTTCGAGGGGGGGCCCCCCCAGGGCCGGAGGGTTCCCGTTTTCCGAGGTCCCTGCGCCATTTTTTTAATTTTTTTTTCGATTTTCGTTTGTTTCCCCTTTCCCCGGGGGAAAGGCCCAGGGCCCGGGGGGTAAAATTTTTTTTTTTTTTTTGGTTTTGGGCCCGTGGTGGGTCCCCCCTTTTTTGGTGCCAGTGGGGTGGGCCTTTTTTTTTTTTTTTTTTTTTTCCTTTGCTTTTCGACCTTTTCACTAATTTTTTGGAAGCCGTCCATTTTCCTCACTTCAGCGTCGCCATCAGGGGGCCCCTCGGGAAATCAAACCTTTCAGTGCATGCCCTGTTGGCAATGGCAATGGATTTCAAATAGGAAACTATCCACTTGAAAAAAAAATACAAAGGAATGAAAGCGGGATTCTTTCCAGCCGCCGGGGAGGGGGTGGGACAGTTTTAATCCCACCACGTCCCCCCCCCCCCCTCAGTGTTTTTTACATTTTGGCCGGTTTTTTTCCCCCCCCCCCCGTGGGGGGGTGACCCCCAAGCGCCCCCTTAACCCAACCCCGGCCCCTCGCCCCGCCTCGTGGGACCCGGGGTTGGGTATAAAGGCGCCCTCGGGACCAACGGGGCCAAAAACTCCAACCCCGGTTTTTTTACCAACAGCAAATAAAACTTGGCAACACGCCAAGGGAGGAAAATTATTTTTTTCAAATTTCCCTCGTATAAGCAAATAAATATTTATCAACATCCACTATTTAAACATGTCCCCAAAATGACTTGCAGATTTTTATATGAGACCAAAAATGGTTTTCCAAAGGGAACTCCCCTTTTTAAACAACTTTTCTTGTATATGAAACGCAAAAAAGTTTTTTTTTTTTTGTGTAAGGGACCCTTTGGGGCACCGGGGCCAACGGGCACCAAAACACGAACCCCCCCTCCCTATGAAGGTTTCCCCACGGTTCTTGTAATGTTGATGTATGTATGTAAAATTTATATTTGGTAGTGGATAATTTTAAAACCTCCGTAGAGTTTTTAGAACGGGCAAAAACGAAAAAAAGGG
>NW_023638955.1:7500-12515 GCF_015228065.2 Penaeus monodon
ATTATAATTTTATATATATAAAAATATATAATATATAAAATTTTAATATTTAATATTAATATAATATTATTATATATTATTTTTATTTTATAAATAATACAATACAACCCACCACACACAACACCCAACAAACACACCAACAACAAACACACACACAACATATCACCCACAAACCCCACAAACACCCCACCAAAATATACACAACAACACACCAACACCACAACACCCCAAAACCCCACATAATATAATATAAAATATATATAATTATAATTATTTATATATTATATATTATTAAAATATATATTATATATATATATATAAATAATTATAATTAATTAAATAATATTAAAATTTATTATTATGTATATGTAACATAAAATGCAATTATATATTTATTTAAATATAATATATTATTAATATTTATAATATTTATATATATAATATATATTTAAAATATAATATTATGTATATATTTATATATATATATATTATAATAAAATTATATTTAAAAATAATAATAAAAATATTATTTGTATATTGCCATAATATTATTTATATAATATAATATATTAAATATATAATAAAAATTATATAATAATAATATTTTTAATATATTATATATATAATACATATAGATAAAACCAACCCTCCCCTGACCAGTTTTTGAACCTAGGTCCAATCTGGGTAAAAAAAAACCGGAGGCCCAGTTGCTAACCAACCCATGGCCACACGACCTTTCAATATATGCATAATATTATAATATATTATAATATATATAATATATATTATATATAATATATATAATTATTATATATATTATATATACATATAAAAGGCATAATATATTTATAATATTTAATTACATATACACATTATATATTATATATATATATATATATATAATTAATAATATATATATAATAATATAATAATTAATTATAATATAATATATTAATAATATTATTATATATTATATATTATATAATATTTTTGTTATATATGTATATAATATTATATTTATAAATATATATAATATATATATATATTATATATATTAATTATTATATAATATAATATAATTATATGTGGTTGTTAAAAAAAATTTCATATATTTGAATATATAAATGCCAATACACACCACAACAACACACCACACACACCACACCACAACAACCACAACAACCACACACACCACACCACAACCCACACCACAACACCACCACAACACCAACCACACCACCCACACAAACACCACACCACCACACAACACCCACACCACCACCACACACCCAACCACAATAATAATATATATATAATAATTATATAATATATATATATATGTTATATTATATGTATACATATATATATAATAATAATATAATATATTATATAATATATATATTATATATATTTTATATATACATAAATACATATGTACATTACACACCACACACCAACACAACCACAAAACACCAGATATTAATATATATATATATATATTATAATATATATATATAATATATTATATATAATTTTATATATAATTATATTATTAATTGTTAATATATGTTATTGATTATATATTAATGTTATTATTATATATTTATATATATATATTATTTTTATATTATTATAATATTATATATATATTATTATATATAATTATATATAATAATTATATATATTTTTGTGTTGTGGTGGTGGTGTGTGGGTGGTGGTGGTGTTGGTGTGTGGTGTGGTGTGGTGGTGTGTGTGTGGTGGTGGGGTGGGTGGTGGTGGTGTGTGTGTATGGTGTGGTGGGTTGTGTGTGTGGGGTGTTGTGTTTTGTGATATGTGTGTGTGGTGTAATCGGGATATTTTGTTATGTATTAAATTTTTTATACATATAAAAATATTATTATGGGAAAAATTTAAATTAATTATTTAATATTTAATTTTTATATTTATAAAATATATTTTTTTAAAAATTAAATTTTTAATTTTTAAAAATATTAAAAATATATATTATATTATATATATATTTTATATATAAAAATTAAATTTTTTGTATATTTTTATAATTAAAGTTTAATAAATATAAAATTTTTTATATTTTATAATTAAAAAATATATATGATTATATGTAAAAATTCATTAAAAAAAAATTTATATTTTTTTATATATTTTAAATTTTTAATTATTATAATTTTTTATAATATATTAAAAAATAATAAATTTTTAAAAAATAAAAAAAAAAAACCTCCCCGACCCCCGGGTTTTTTTGGGAAAAAAAAAAAAACCCAGGTCAATCCTGGGTTTTTGAAAAAAAAAACCGGGGGGGCCAGTTTTCTAAAAAAAAAAAAAAACCATGGGCCCCCCCCACGGGGGGGGGCCCTTTTTTTTAAAATATTTTCAATATATATTAAATAATATTATATATATAAATTTATTATAAAAATATATTTAAAAATTTTAAAATATATATATTTTTTATTTTTTTTTTATTTTTTTATAAAAGCATTTTATGTATATATATATATATAATTTATTAAAAAATAATTATTTAAATATATAAATATAAAATATATTATAATATTAAAAATTATATATATAAATAATAAAAATTGGGATAAATTTTAAAAATAAAATTTTTTAAATTTAATATATATAAAAAATTGTAAAATTCCAAAAAAAAATATATATATATAATATATTAAAAATAAAATTTTATTAAAATTTTTATATATATAATTTAAAAAAAATTATAATTTTAATAATATAAAATTTTAAATGTAATATATATTTAAAATTTTTTAAAATTTTATAATAAATATATTAATTTAAAAATATTTTAAAAATTTTTTAAAAATTATAAAATTTAAATATTTTATTATAATTTTTATAATAAAAAAAGTTTTTTTTTAAAAAAAAAATAATATAATTAAAATTTTAAAATAATTATATTAATATATTAATTTTAAATAAATAATTAATTAAATTATATGTTTAAAAATATATATATTTTTTTGGGGTTTTTATATGTTTTTTTAATTTTAATATATTTTAATTTTAAATAATTAATATAAATATTAAAATATTAATATTATAATAAAATTAAAAATAATGTGTGTAAAAAATTCAATTTTTAAAAATTTTAAAAAATAAAAATTGCCCCACACACCCACACCCCCCAAACCCAAACCCACCCCACAACACAAACCCCCACCAACACCCCCCAAAAACCCAAAAACCCCAACCCCCAACACACCACCACCAACAACCCCAAACAACCCCCCCACCACCCCCAACCCCCACACACCAACAAAAAGTTATTAATTTTTATTATTTGTATATATTTTAAAAATTTTTTATAAAAAATTAAAAAATAAATAAAAAAAAAAAAAATTAAAAATTAAAAATAAAAATAAAATAAATAATTAAATAATAATTTAAAATTTTATATATAATTTATATTGTTATAAAAAAATATTTTTATTTTTTGGGGGGTGGTGGGTGGGGGGTTTTGTGTGTGTGTGGTGGTTGGTGGGGTTTTTAAAAAATTTGGGGGTCTTTTATATAATTTGTTAAACATAAAAAATTTTTTTAACATATATAATTTAAAACGATACAAATTTTTAAAAAATATATAATTTTAATTTTAAAAATTTTATTTTATTATTTTAAAATTTAATTTTAAAAATTTAAAATATATATTATTATTTTTTAAATAAATTTTTATTTTTAAAAATAAAAATAAAAATTTTTAATTTAAATATTTAATATTTATATATTATTTTAAAAAAAATAATTTATATAATAAAAATTAAAAATTAAAAAATTTAAAATAAAATTAATAATTATTTTATAATTTTTTTTTTATATATTTTTAATTTTATAATTTTTATAAAATTTTTTTTTTTTTTTTTTTTTTTTTTTTTTTTTTTTTTTTTTTATAGAAGGGTTTTTTTTCCCCCCGGTTTTCCCCCCCCCCTTTTTTTTTTCCGGGGGCCCCCCCCATGGGCACCTTAAAATTTCCAAAAACCCCCCCCCCCTTGGCGGCTGGGGAATAAAAAACCCCGGGGGTAAATTTTTTTTGGGGGCTGCCCTCGTCGCGTTGGGGGATCCGGGTTTTTGATCCCCGGGGGCTAAAAAGGGAGGGTGGGGAAGGGGGGGTGGGGGAAACGGGGGGGGTTTTTCCCTAATTTTTGGGCGGCCCCTTTTGGTCAGGGGGACTTTTTTTAAAATTTTATGGGGTTTTTCTTATCGCCTTTCCTTTTTTTCTTTTAAAAAAAATTAGATATTTTTTCCACCTTTCCCCCTCTATGTTTAAAAAAAAAAAAAAAAAAAAAAACTTTTTCCCAAAACTGTTCCATTTTTTAAATTTCCCCTTTGCCCCTTTTTTTAAACTTTCTCTCTTTTTTTTTTTTACCTCCCCCCCGGTTTTTTTTTCCCTTTCCCCCCCCCCCACCCCCTCTCCTCTCTTTTTCTCCTTCTTTTCTTTTTTTTTTCTTGTAGTGTTTGAGGGCTCAAAAAAAAAGTGAAAATATCCGCAGAACGTGAAGCAGACGTTTTAAAAAATTTTTTCTGGTTTAGCACAAATACAAAGGCGTGTTGCTTTTTTTTTTCATTCGTTTTGGGTTTGGCCGGCAGTTTTTTTTTAGGCCCTCCCCTTTTATTTTTCCCTCTAATCTTTTTTTATTTAAAAACCCGGGAAAAAAAAAAAATCCCCTTTGGAAAAAAAAAAAAAGTAATTTGAAAAAAAAAAAAAAAACCTTTTTTTCAATCTTTAAGGGGTGAGTAAAAAAGATGATTTAAACAAGTCAAAATGGGGAAAGTTTTTGCTAAAATTAAAAAGGGGAAAAAAAAACAACTTGACGATGATTAAAAATTTTCTTATTTTAAAAAAAGGTAACAAAAGGGGGTAACAGGGGGAAAAAAAAATTTTGTTTCTTTGATAAATTGGGGAATTTAAAAGCAGGGGGGGGGAAAATCTGGGGCACTTTTCCCCCCAACAAAAAAGTAAAATTTTTTTTGTT
>NW_023638956.1:0-7500 GCF_015228065.2 Penaeus monodon
GGGGCTAGGTAGCAATCAAGGTGAAGTTCCTTGCCCAAGGGAACAACGCGCCGGCCAGTGACCAAACCCCTCGAACTCGTTCCCGTGTGCCATTTTGACCCGATCTCTAACCACTTGCCACCGGGGCCTTTGATATATATATTTAAAAATATATATTTAATATATATATATATATAAATAATATATTAAATTATATAATATATATGTGTGTGTGTGTGTGTGTGTGTGTGTGAGAGAGAGAGTGAGTGTGTGCGTTGTGAGTGTGTGCGTGCGTGCGCGTGTGTGTGTGTGTGTGTGTGTGTGTGTGTTGTTTGTGTGTGTGTGTGTTTGTTGTGTGTGTGGGGTGTGTTGTGGGGTTTGGTGTGTGTGTTGGTGTGTGTTGGTGGGGGTGTGTGTGTGTGTGTGTGTGTGTTTTGGGTGTGTGCAAAATATTTTTTAACGGAAAGTTCTTTTTGAGCCCCGGGTCACAGCAAGATACTTAATTGTAGTTTTATTTTGTGGTACTTTTGGGGTGATTTCGTGGTAGGCCCCCCATTTCCTTTCCACGAGAGTCCCGGTGTTACCTTTTAGAAATCATTCTCTCATTATCTGGGCTTGGGCCAGCACAAACTTGGGCGGGGCTTGCCCACCCAGTGCTAGGTAGGCAATCAGGTAAAGTTCGTTGCCGGGGAACAACGCCCCGGGCCGGGTGACTCGAATCCTCAACTCAGATTGCCGTCGTGACACCCTGAGTCCGATCCTAACCCTGGGCCACCGCGGCATGATAAATATATATATGTATATATATCATTTTAAAAAGGAAATAGCACCCTTTTGCTCCCTTACCAGATTTTGCGGGAAACTGTCGCAGCGGGGCAGGGGATATCTGGTGAAAACACCTTCTTTTTACTGTTACGGGTTTAAAACCAAAATAATATTCTGGCGTATTACGTGTAACTGTTTTAAAGGGCAGAGATATTTTCCTCTGTTTTGGAGACTGGGGAGTTGAAAAGGAGCCGGGGGGATTCCCCAACTTTTTTTCCTCCTGAAAAACCCTACAAAAATATTAAATACAAAAGATAATTCATACCACTCGCCCGCGCGTGGGTTATCAAGGGCGGTTTTATTCAGGGGGAAACCAAAGCTGACAATTTTAAACGCATCTGGAAGACAAAAAAGATAAAGAAACATGCCCAATTTAAAAAAACATTAAAAATCGAACGTAAACGAAAGGAAAATGAAAAGGGGTAATTAAATACTGTCTGTAACAAAAATGGATAGATAAACTTCAAATATAGGAATAAGTGAGACCATTGGAAAAGTAAGGGAAGTTTCAAAAAAAAGAAAACAAGACTTTTTCTGGAAAAGAAAAGAATTTAGTCAAGGATGCTATGATTCTCACAAAAAAAAGCAAATCACAAATTTGGGGTAAGCCCAAAAAATGATCGATTTTAAAAAAGTCAGAATACAACAAAACCTCTAATATTGTATTATAAATGTAATGCCCCAACCAATTTTGAAAGTGATTAAGAAATAAAAATTTTTTATAACTCTTCCCCAAAGATATTTTTAGACAAACCCCCTAACGAGATGAAAAAATATCATGGGAGACCTAAACCCCAAAAGTAGGAAAATGATCTAAAAAATGACACCCGTGGTTCGGGCCCCCTTTGGGATTAAATGAAAAAAGGAAAAAATTTTTGATTCTGTGGTACAAATAAACTTTTTAGCCAATACAAATTTTTCCAAAAACCACCCAAGCCTTTTCCGTGGTTTTCACCCGACAAAAAAACCGAACCAAAATTGCTAAAATTGTGCTGAATCAAAAGGGAAAAATTGATAAAAATTGGTGCATGAAGTGACCCCCAAATACTAAAATTTGACTTTAATAGACTCAAAAAAATGGGCTAAACCCCCTCTAAGCTCAAATAAAATCTTAAACAATTTCAAATTACATGTCAAAAAAATTTGAAATACTCATCAAAGGGAAAAGATAAAAACCCAAAAGTTGTGGGAAAAGGAAAAAAACTCCCGCTGAGCCTGTTAAAAATATCCCCAAAAAGGAAAAAAAAATTCCCCCTGGATTCTGAAAAAAACCCGTGAAATTGAAAAAAGAAATGCCTAAATCGGTACATAATCCGTTTAAAAATTTTACAAAAACAAAAAAAAAATTGAAAATTTTTGGCAAGAAAAGGGAAAAATTTTAAAAAATTCCCCGAGATAAAAATTTTCATCAAAAGAAACAAAAATCCCGGATAAAAACTGACGAAAATTTTAAACCTAAATGGACCTAAAAAATGAAAGGTTTTTTTAAAAATAAAAAAAGTCAAAGATAGATGGAACAATAATTTTTTCCCCTTACAAAAAGAAAAAGATTACAAAAACAAATTGATCTGCAACTGGATGAAACCAGATCTAGAGTTTATAAAAATAAAAGAAGTAAAAAATAACAAGGCCCCAAAATGAAAAATAACAGAGAAAATTAAAAAAAGCTGGCGGTGTTGGGGATATTCCCAAAAAACCTTGTAAAAATTGGTGGGGAGAAAGGGAAAAATATTTTTATTAAATAAAAAGGTGGCCCCCAAATGAAAAATTGGAAAATTGCTTAAAAAGTCACCCCAAAAAAATTTTTTAAAAATTTTGCAAAAGTAAAGTTTAGTTAAGAGGAATTGCGAGAACAAGCGGTTTTTTTCGCCCTGGAAAGGTAAAAGAAAAGATTCAAAATAAAAATTAATAGAAAAAAAAGGGCTTTGTTTTTCTTTCGTTTGTGAAAGTTTTGATATTTTGGTCACGATATCCTCTAAAAACTAAAACGATATAAATTTCCAAACAAATAAACAATAAAACTGTTGACCAAAAACAAACTGCTGTAAAAACCCTTATGGGTTAAAAGAAAGGTTAATTTAAAAAAGGGTAGAAGGTTTTCATTCCCGTTTCCCCACCTCTTTAATTATTTGAAAATTTAGAGGTGCCCTTTAAAATTTTTTAAACTTGGGTGTTAAGGATACAAAATTTAAAACTGAGGTACCCCGATGATATAGTTTTGATTGCCGCATATCACGAATTTCAAACCCTTTTGATAAAATTGGAAGAAACGAAAAAGGGTGGCTTGTTTTTTGCCGAAAAATAAATCTGAAGATTCAAAGATAACCGGCAATGAAAAAACGTGACATGTTACAATCAATGGAATGATTGTGGAAAATGTGAAAATTCACTTTCTTTGGGGCTGTTTTAACTAAAACAAAAGATGATTTCCCCCCGATAAAAAAAAGAATTGCCATTGCCAAAAAAGCCACAATTGCTCTCAATAAATTCTGGAAAGACCCAAGCATTTCCTTACGGACAAAATTGAGGTTATTGAACTCATTAGTTTTCCAATTGCTCAATTGGGGTTTTGATGTTGGGGGCTGAAGTAGATAACAAAAAAAAGATCAAACGTTTTGAAAAGTGGGGTTACAGACGAGCCCTGCGTATTAGCTGGACAGAGAAAAAGAGAAAGGAAGGCCGGAAAAATAAATTGAAAGACCGGCTGTTGGACATCTTGAAAGGAGAAATTAAATTTTATTGGGTCATGTGATGAAAGTAAAAGTATTGAGAAAGATTTGCTGACGGGGGTGGATGGGAAAAAAGGGGAAAAGAGGAAAACCAAAACAAGACTGAGCGACAATAAACAATTTGGGCTGTCGATGGTACAAGGGGAAAAAAAAGCGTAAATCGATTTAGGGGGAAAGGTGGGGGAGAGTCCTCGCTGCTCAACATGAGCATAAACCCTTATTTATGATATACATATAATAAAATATATTATACATTTTATATATAAAATAAATTTTTTAATATATATATATATAATATATTAATATATAAAATATATATATATATATATATATATTTTATATATATATAAAGATACATAAGTACACCCCACTCACATACACACATACATTTTATTGAAATATAAATATTATATTTAAAATTATAAAATTTTAATATTATATATTATTATATATTATATATATATATTGTGTGTGTTGTGTGTGTGTGTGGTGTGTGTGTGTGTGTATGTATTATGTTGTATGTCTATATATATATGTGTGTGTGTGTGTGTACACACACAACACAACCCAACCCACACACACACACACACACACACAACACACACACACACACACCACACCACACACCACAATATAAAACAACTACATACATATATATATTATAATATATATATATTAATATTAATATATATAACAACACACACCACACCACACACACACACACACACAAACACACACACACCACCACACACACACATACACACACACACACACACACACACACACACACACCCCACATATATATATATAACACACAAAACACACACACACACACAAGCAAAACACACACACGGATAAGCATATATATGTGTGTGTATATATATCTATATGTATGTATGTATGTAAGAATTTAAAACCACTGCTCCACCGATGTCATGTTAAAACTTACATTAAACCAAACACAGGAAATGTATTTTTACCAAATTATCGCATCCTCCTCTTTGGATTTATTTTATTCAAGGATAGCTTAGCGTGGGGGGTGGCTTGATTGTTTCCTTTCTAATCTTTAAAAAGGGGAATGAATATATTATTGGTCAGAAAACCAATAAAAATGCATAAATGTAAAAACCCAATATAGAATATTATACTCGAAGTAAAGTAAATGATGATAGACAAAATAATCATAAATTGAAGGGTAATACTATTTTATAAGATAAGATGCCAGTTTTATTGTTTGCCTCTGCCCGAAGAGTCACAGAGACGAAATTGTGATTTCGCTTTTGCCAGAGGGACCACAGAGACAGAAATATGTACTCGCAATGAATGCTGGTTACTCGGAGGAAATAGTGGGTAATAAGTAATAAACGGAGATAAGCACTACTCACTTGAATAAAATTATTATTTCCTGCAGATAAACAAACTAAACTAACTCGCTTTTATGCGGGGCCGTTGTTCTTCTCACATTTATGTTTATCTAATGTATCACTGCTTTTACCTTTTGACTGAAGCGATTCAATCGGTGGACTGTCCCCGCTTTAACCCTGTTTTTTCTTTGCTTTTCTTCGCAGAGAGAGAGTTTTTTCTGATGTAGCATAAAACTACGATATAACAGGGAAAAGACACAAAAACGAACACTCACTTGCATCAGAACTTGTGGCCGAGAACAAACAAACCCTGTATTGCCATGCAAGCCTCGCATATATCGGTCCCATAAGTCCTTTTGAAAATGCATTATTTTGGACCAGTGGTTTTTAACCCCGAAGAGTGTCAAAAATTTTCCCAAACGGGGCGCAAGCTCTAGGGAATTTTGGGGTTGTGTGTTTTGGGTTTTGTGTGTGGGTAAATGTGTATTGTAAGTGAAAGTTAATGTAGTGAAAGTGTTGTGTGGTGTATGTGTATGTGTATGTTTTGGGTGTATGGGGGTTTTATGTGTTGTGTATGTAATGAAAGTGTAGTGAAAGTGTAATTGTAAGTGTAAATTAATGTAAGTTAAGTGTATGTATGTGTATGTGTATGGTAAGTGTAAGTGTAAGTGTTGTGTAGGTGTAATGTAAGTATGTTAACACAGTAAACTTTCACGATAGATAATGTAAGTGTAAGTGTATGTGTATGTGTTGTGTTTTGTGCGTGTGCGTGTGTATGTGGTGTGTGTGTGTGTGTGTGTGGTGCGTTGTTGTGTGTTGTGTGCGGTGGTGTGTGGTGTGGTGTGTTGGTATGCTGTTGTGTGTGTGTGTGTGTGCATGTATAACTACATACAGGGATCTATACGTGCATAGTTCACTGTGTTACATACGTTGATTCTTCCTGGGGTGCAGCCCCCAGTACCCTTTTAAAGATCAAAATACTGCGTGTATATCATAATATACACTTTCTTGATAGACTATGTCCCCATTTGTAATTATCTGCAACGTAACAAAAACCTCTTTATTATTGTAAAGGGACCGAATCAGTCTTTTGTCGCCCCGGGGAATTTTGGCCGCGCTGTCATGCAATCCCCTGTGCATCGCAATCTCTTTTTGTCAAATAATAAAAAAGGATTTATTGTTTTTGCTATCTACATCTAAAACAAAACATGAACACCTACTCCACAATACCTTCCCCAATATCCCCCCCCCCTTAAAAAAAAAAAAAAAAAAAAAAAAACGAAAGAAGAAAGATAGATGAAAAAAAAAAAAAAAATTTCCCCTCTTGAGTACCCAAAAAGAAATGGATTCACCCTTTTTAAAAGACTAGGGGGAATCTCCTAAAAATCGCCGGATAACGATTTAAGCTTTCCCACCAACGGGAATCTTTCAGCTTATTGGGTTTGGGGTTTCCCATAATGCGAAACGTCCTGTTGGGAAGGGTCTATCATCAGGTGGGGGAAAAAGGAACGGCCGGGGGAGAGGGGGGGGAGAGAGGGGGGAAGGAGAGAGAAGGAGGAGGTAAAGAGAAGAGAGGCATGGTAAAGGGAGTGGGAAGAATAAGAAGTAGAAAAAGGAAAAAGAGGAGAGAATAAAAAAAGTAAAATAGGAAAGGAAAGGAGAAAAAAAAGGGGTGGGGAAAAAAAAAGGGGGGGAAAGGGAAGAAAGGAGAGAGAATAGAAAAGGGAAAGAAAGGGAGGGAGGGGGGAAGAGGGTTAGAGAGAGGAAAGGAAAGGAACAGATAGGAAGGAAAGGAAAGGGAAGGAGGAGAATGGGGGAAAAAAAAATGGGGGTGAAACGAGAAAAAAAATGAAAAAAAATTGGGGAGACGGAAGGAAAGAGGGAAGAGGTCAAGATGAGACAAAAAGGGAAAGGCAACTAAAAGGGGAAAAGGGGAGAAGAGAAAGGGGGGGAAGTGGAAAAGAAAAGGGGGAGGGGTGCAGACGACGGAATGAAAAAAGAGAGAATGGGAAGGGAGGGGGGAAAGTGATTTTATCCCTATGCCCTTTTTTGGGTACGGGCAAAAAGGGATTATATTCTTTAGCATATTATATTTTTTTTAGCATTCGGGCACAAAACAGTATCACATTCTTGTAGAATCGTATATAATTTTTCACAAAAAACTGTTCAAAGGAAAAATAATCAATTCTGCACTTTACATGAAAAAATTGTTTTCAGGGTATTAATACAACAGTATTTTTTTCGATCATTTATCTGATTTGTCTATGGTGTTTGTTCAGTTCAACTAACTGTTTCGAAAATAAAATGAACATGACTTTCAAAAACAAAATTCATTTTTCAACGGAGGCCGAAAAAAAAGTACCTATTCAATGGGATTTAAAAGAACCGAATAAAAAAAACTGACAAACCCCTTTTACAGGTCATTAATACGTGCAATATTATCTAATGAAATCAATATGAACAGCACAACTTTTATTCGGCAATATTATTATATATATATATATTATATATAATATAATATATAATAATAATATATATATATATATCATATACTTTAAAATTAAAACACATACACACACACATGATATACTATATATTTATAT
>NW_023638957.1:0-2500 GCF_015228065.2 Penaeus monodon
TAAAAATATATGATATATTATATATATATATATATATATATAATATATAATAATATAATATATTTTGAAATATATATATATATATAATATATATTAAAATTATAATATTAATATTATAATTTTTAATAAAATAAAAAATAAATAATATTATATAATATAATATAAAATAAATAAAAATTTTAATATATTGGGAATAAAAATAAAAAAGAGCCACAACACAAAACACACCCCACACACCAAAAAAAGTATATACAAATATGTATATATGTAAATGCAATATGTATATAAGTATTTTTAAAATTAATAATATAATATTAATATTATAATAATAAATTTTAAATTTTAAAATGTATATATATATAGATATATATATATATATATAATATATATATATATATATTATGATATATATATATATATATATATATATAATATATATATAATTCCATACAACACACACACACACCAAAACCACACAAACACAACACACACATATAATTTAATAATTTATAAATTTTTATATAATAATATATTATATTAAAATATTTTATTTATATAATATATATAATATATATTTTATAATATATATATTATATATATATATATATATATATTTTTATATATATATATATTTATATATATATATATAATGATTTTTATTATATATATTACAATTTCCCCAAAGCAAAGGGAACAACAAAAAAATAAGGAAGCAGCCTTTTAAATTCTCAACAGGGAGCTTTCAGGTCACTGGTTTATAAAATTCAGTTGTGGCAAAGGGCTTATTGGAAACTTAATTTGGTTTTGGGGTCGAAGAGCTATTCTGAATTTAGAGACTAAAGCAAGGGGTGTATTTCTATTCAATTTTTTTTTTTCATTTCTAATATTTTATGTATTTAAATTTTTATATATATATTAATATATATATTAATATTTTATATATATATATATATAATATATTTATATTATATATATAAGAGAAGAAAGAAGAGAGAGAGAAGAGAAGAGAGAGAGAGAGAGAGAAACCCTTTTAAAAGTTCTGCGTATTTAAATTTATATATATATTATATATATATATATATATAATATTATAAAATATATAATATATATATATATATATATATAATATTTATTATATCAATAAATTTCTCCATGGAGGAATAGAAATCGAAAAAAAAAACCGAAAAGTTTATTTTCCCTTTGCATATGTACCCTCCCATTCTTTCTCCGACCCGTTTCAAAAATTTTAGCCCCAAAAATTTCCCTTTTTTAATAGGACTGGGTTTTTTTTTTTTTCCCTAGCTATTCACGGCAGTACAACACAGCCTCTTGTTTCGTAGCAGGAAAAACGTGGTTTATTTTTACCTCGTTTTTTTTTTTATTTTTTTTTTTTCTT
Source organism: Penaeus monodon (assembly GCF_015228065.2). NCBI lineage: Eukaryota > Metazoa > Arthropoda > Malacostraca > Decapoda > Penaeidae > Penaeus > Penaeus monodon. The sequence goes on from NW_023638957.1 coordinate 1,397, forward strand.
TTTTTAGTGTTTTGGGGGAGTGTTCCTATTATCCATTTCACTAGGCAAATGATTGTTATTATGTTTTAGTTTTCGTTAAAGCAGGGTTTTATAACGACTTTGATTAGGATCGATATATAAAGCCCCGGGGATTTCAAATCAAGTCCATTTATCATTGAGCACAAAAATTTTTTCATTTGAAATTTTTGGTAAGCAGTTTTTTAAAAACACATCAAGCAAAAACTTTTGGGGGATCAAACAAAAATTTTTAAATTTTTTTATTTTTTTAATTAATTAATTTATTTAGGGTATTTACTATTATTTTTAAAGGCTCATTCCTTTTCGTCTCTTTTTTTTTTTCTTCTTCTTCTTTTTTATTTCTTTATTATTATTATTTTTATTATTATTTTATTATAGGGGTTTATTATTTTTAAATTATTATTATTATTTTTATTTTTACTCTTAAAAATTATTGTTATTTTTTATCATTGTTATTATTATTTATTTTATTTTTAAATTTTTTTATTATTATCTTTAAATTTATTATTATTATCTTTTATTATCATCAACTCTAAAGATTAGTCTTACATCTTGGTGAATGAGCTGCAGAAAGGGGGAAACCAAAACCAGGGTCTTAGGTTTTGGGGTGGGCTTTTTTCTCTTTCTTTTTCACTTAAATGTCCAGTACTTTTCGAATTATTCTTGCTGTTCCGGGTAAACAAGTTTTTTTTAACATTTAAACTGTAATTTTCAAATCCAGCTTCTGTATCCATTTTTCGAAACTGGCCTTTAAAATTTTTAAATGTCCCTAAAGGCCCCCCATTACTACTGGAATAACTTAAACATTTTTCCCTTCTCCACATTTTTGCAATTTCATATTTCCCGGGCGCAGTAATTGTTACACCCTTTTCCCTTTTTCTTTCTTTTTAATAAAGGGGTCAAATGGGCATGGGTGGGTCAAAGGGGAAGGCAATTTTTTGGCTTTTTCTCAATTACAGTGATTCAGGTCTGTAGTGCCCCTAGTTTCTTGTTGGGTTTTATTGGGGGGGTCCCAAAAAAATCTTGCGTGTTTTGATTCCCGCCTTTTTCCCGGTTTGTGTGACCACTGATCAGAACCTTTCCCCA
>NW_023638957.1:5000-12514 GCF_015228065.2 Penaeus monodon
CCGGGATTTATTTATTTTTTTTTGGGTTAAGTTACTAAAACAAAAGCGAAAAAAAAATGGTATCCTACATGTCTCAATAAAAAAAAAAGGAAAAAGAAAAAACTAAGTAAGAGGTGGGGTAAAATATATATATACAACAATATTTACCGTCCGGCAACTCACACAAGCGGGATAAAAGAAAACACATAAGCAGTTTACCTCATACGGGCAAAAAAAACTAAGGGGCCTCCCTCGCATCCTTGCCCGGAAAATTTGACCAGCCTCGACCCCCCTAATCGAGATGATTGAAGCTCCCGACAACCCCATGGACCCCGGGTCCTCACTTCTCAGAATACAAGGAGGAGAGGAGAGGATGACTGTGTGGGCGGGTGTGGGCTGGGGAATGGAAGAGGGGAGGGGGGGAACGGATGGAAATTTGGGATTGTTATAACTGATATAACTGTTAAATGTCATCCGTAAACAGGGGAAAGTGGATTATATACGTACGTCGAAAAAATAATAAATTTTCAAATTTGTTAACGATAATTTAATAAAAATGATGATAATAAAACGACAATAATGACAATGATAATAATAATAATAATAATAATAATAATAATAATAAAAATAAAATAAAAAAAATAATAATAATAATAATAATAATAATAAAATGATAAAAAATAATAAAAAATATATAAAAGATAATAATAGGGGGAGGAGGACGATGATGATGATGAAAAATATAGTCCTTTTAAAAAATCATTCGTATGTAACCAGTCGATGAACTGCTCTCAAATTGTTTTCATTTTCGTCCCCCTTTATTTATGGGAAGCAAAATCCTGATTTAATAGCACAGCGCTAATTCTGTGGAAAATAAATCCGCTAATTTTGCACGGAATTTGATAAACACAACTGTATATATTATAATTTTTTAAAAAATAAAAGAATTACTCGTATACTGCCCGTTGGTACTGGCAGTAAGTAAAGGGGTGTAAAAATAACATATCTGAAAACTTCCCCCTTTTTAAATTATACATATATACAAAGATAAAAAAAACCCAATGATAACAAGCAATTTCTTTAAAATTTTGGGTTTACTTTTTTTAGCCATGTTTTTTTTTTTTTTGGGGGGGGTATATTTTCATTTTATTTTCCCCTATTTTTCTATTACTTTCCCGATTTACCCCTCTTCTTTTTCCCCCCCTTTTTTTGGGGTTTTTTTTTTTTTTGTTTCATGAAAATCGCGCAAAAAATTTAGTCCCCCTTTCCCCAAACCGTTTTTGGGCCTTTTGTTTTTCTTTAATAAAGTTTCCCAGAGATGGGTTATTTTTCTTCAAGTGAAATATTCGCCCGAAATAGATTTTACCCGCCCCTTCCACCCTGGATATGTCAACTTTATGAAAAAAATTTCTAAAATTAAAGTTCCGAAAAGAGCAAATTTAAAAATTTAATAACAAAATTTTAATTTCCCTTATAGTCTACATCTCGTATGGGAAAAAAAAATTAAAAACAATAACAGCAAAAACGACTCCAAATTTAAAAAATATAAAAAAATAATATTTTTTAAATCAACCCAAAACAAAAAAAGCAATAATAAAAATAATAATCAATAAGAATTTTTAATTAAAGTAATAATTAAAGTGATGAAAAAAAATATAATAACACAATAAAAAAAAAATAATAAATAAAAATAATAAAAATAATAAAAATAATAATAATAAAAAATTTGTAATAAAATAAACAATAAATAATAAAATAGTATATCTAAAAATAAATTAATAATAATAATTAATATAATAATAATAAAAAGTAAAATCTAATAATAAAAAAACAAAAAATTAATAATAAAAATAATATAATAATAATAATTAATAATAATATAAAATATAATAATAACAGTAATAATTATAATAATAGAAATTACAATTATAAAGAAAAATTTTTAAAATATAAAAAATTATGGGGGAATTTAAAAATTTTTTTTTTAATAAAATAATTTTAAGAAAATAGACAAAATAAAAGGGGGAAAAATAATGGGAAAGTAATATAATTTTTGGGAAAGGGGATTTGGGGGTTGATATAAAAAGTGAGAAAAGCTGATGAATGGAAGATTTTTTTGGGGTATAAGAAAAAAAAAGACACTAAGTAAATTTTTGAAAAAAGACCAGGCTTTTTTGACCCCCAAGGAAATTTTAAAAAAAAAAAAGGTGTAAATTTTGGCGAAATTAAAATTCAAAAAATTGGGTAAAGATGTTTGTTTTCCAGATAAAGGGGCATTGGGCAGGAAAAAACCAAAAATGCCGAAGGATTTTAAAAACAGTTGAAAAACAAATATTTCGGAACGAAGTTTGAAAAGACTGGGGCTGAATGAAAAAAGGAAAAAAGGGTAAAAACCAGAAAATTTTGGTCCTACTCAGCCATTAAAACCAAGATGTAAGACTAATCTTTTTTTGAAAAGTTTGATAAAAATAATATGATAATATTTAATAATAAATTTAATAATTAATAATAATAATAATATACATAATTAATAACAATAATTTTTTTTTTTCCCTTTGGGGGGGGGGCAAAAAAGGGGGGGGAAAAATTCCCTCGGGGAGGGGCTTTGGGTTTGGGTTGGGGGGGGGTTACAGGGGCCCCCGGGGTGAATAAAGCTTTTAAACCCCCCCCCCCGTCAACGGCATTAAAAAAAAAAAATTTTAACCCCGGTTTCCCCGGGGGGGTTTTTTTTTTTTTTTTTTTTTTTTTTTTTTTTTTTTTTTTTTTTTTTTTTTTTTTTTTTTTTTTTTTTTTTTTTTTTTTTTTTTTTTTTTTTTTTTTTTTTTTTTTTTTTTAAAAAAAAAAAAAAAAAAAAAAAAAAAAAAAAAAAAAAAAAAAAAAAAAAAAAAAAAAAAAAAAAAAAAAAAAAAAAAAAAAAAAAAAAAAAAAAAAAAAAAAAAAAAAAAAAAAAAAAAAAAAAAAAAAAAAAAAAAAAAAAAAAAAAAAAAAAAAAAAAAAAAAAAAAAAAAAAAAAAAAAAAAAAAAAAAATTCTTTTTAAAAAAGGGTTTTTTAGGCCTTTTGGAAAAAAAAAACCCCCCTTTAAAAGGGTTTTTTTTGGCCCCCCGGGGAAGAATGGGGGGGGGTCATATGCAAAGGGAAAATAAATTTTTTGGGTTCTTTTTTCATTTCTACCCTCTCATGGAAAATATTTGATTGTTAATATAAATATTATTTTATTTTAATATATAATATATATATATAAAATATTATATATATTATAATATATATAAATTATATATTTAAATTTTAAATACGCAGAACATATTTAAAATCTCTCTCCTCTCTCTCTCTCTCTCTCCTCTCTCTCTTCTCCTCTCTCTTCTATAATATAATATAAATATATATTATATATATATATTATATATATTATATAATATATAAAATTTTATATTTATAAATATAACATTATTTTTATTTTTAAAATGAATAAAAAAAATTGAATAAAATACCCCCTGTTGCTTTAGTCTCAAAATTCAAAAATACTCTTCGACAAAAAAAAAAGTTTTCCAATAAGCCCCTTTTGCACAAAACTGAATTTTATCAACAGTGACCTGAAAGCTACCTGTTGAGAACTTAAAGGCTGTTTCCCTTTTTTTTATGTTGTTCCCTTTGTTTTGGAAATGTAATTATAATTTTACATCATATATAAAAATTTTTAATAAAATATATATATATATATATATTTAAAATATATATATATATATTATAATATATATAAATATATAATATGTATATATATATTATGTAAATATATATAATATATATATTTATTATTATGATTATATTTTTATATTATATATTATAATTATATATATATTATAAATATAACCCCATTATATATATAATATATAATATAATATATTATATATAATTTTAATTTTATGATTTGTGTTGTGTGTGTGTTAGTTTTTGGTGTTTTGTGTGTGTGTTGGTTGTATGTGTTTTATATATATATATATATTATAATAATATATATATATAAAATTTTAATAATTAATATATATTATTTAATTTATATTTTATTATATCTGTGTGTGTGTTATATATTATATTATATTTTTATGTAGGGTTTCATATGTTTAAAAAATATATTTTATATATTTATATATATATTTTATATTATATATATATAAATATTATATATATATATTAATTTCTCCATTATATAAATTTTATTATTTATTTATCTTAATTTTTAATATATATATTATATAATGTATATTAAATATCTATCATTTGCTTTACATAATCATATTTGTAAAATTATTTGTTTGGTGTGTGGTGTTTTGGTGTGTTGTGTGTGGTAAATATTATTTATTTTTTTTCTATATATTATATTTTTATTTATTTTTATATATAATTATATATAAACTATATTATTATATGTATATATAATTATTATTTATATTATATCATAATATTTATATCATATTTATTAATATTATTTATTTTATTTCTAATTATACTTTAAAAATATTAATTTAAATTATATTATAATATATCATATATATATTTAAATACTATATATTATATAATATATATTATAAATATATTTATATATATTTTTTGGGATTCTCCCCCTAGTTCGCCACAGCGGATCTTCCTCTCCAGGTTTTTCGATCTTTTCCCCATTCTCCCCGTCTATATATACATATATATATATATAATATATATATATATATATATTAAAATATTATATATAAATATATATATAAAAAATGTGTGTGGTGTGTGTTTTTGTTGTTGTGGTTGTGTGTGTGTGTGTTTTTATATATATATATATATATATATAATATATATATATTTTTTTATATTTATTATATATATATATATATATATTAACGTTTTTTTATAGATTATATTATATATATATATATTATATAATATATATATATTTATAATTTTATGTATATATTATTTTAATAATATATATTTTATAGATACTTTTATATTCTATTTTAATTTATAATATAAATATATTATATTTTATATATTATATTATAATAATATATAATATATTAATATTCATATATATACATATATGCATATATCATATATCATTATATGATATAAAACTATTTTGTGTGTGTGTGGTGTGTGTGTGTGTTTGGATACATATTTATCATAATATATATATATTTAAATAATCTAAAATATATTATATATAAATATAATATTATATATTTTATATTATGTTATTTTAAAAATTTATTATATTATTATCTATTAATATATATTATAATATATTGTATATATTATTATATAAAATATTATATTTATATTATTATATATTTATATATTCATTCTATAATATACTATATAATATTATATATTTTTTTTTAATTTATATATTTTATCTTATAATATTTTTTTTTTGGGATCTCCCCTAAGTTCCCCACAGCGGACTCCCCCCCCAGGTTCTTTCCCGACGTTGCACTTTCTCCCCCTGCGCACACTGCCCGGGCGCCAGCCTTTCCTTTTGGGCTTTCCCCCCCCCCGGCATTTTCCATCTCGCATCCCTTTTCCATGATTCCCCTCGTCCCCCGACGGCCCCAACCACCTCAACCGCCCCCACCCGCACCAAACCGCGCACATCTTTGCCTTCGATGTACCCCAAAGCCACCGCACCCAAAGAAAAACGCAGCTTTTTCCGCGAACCACCAGGGGGGGGGGGGGGAGCCCCCACACAACCCGCCTCCCCACGGCGGGAAGCCCTTTCCTTAATCCGGGACCCCCTTTGTCGCATAATAATAAATGTGTATATATTATATAATATTATATATATATATATATATATGATATATATATATATAAAATATAATTTATTATATATTTTGGGTGTGTGTGTGGGTGTGTGTGGTTTGTGTTGTTTGGGGTGTGGGGGTGTTGTGTGTGTGTGTGTGGTGTGAGTGTTTTATATAATATATAAAATTTTTTTAATATATATATATATTAAATATATATAATATTATTTAAAAATGAACACCTCGCTTAATTATATACTGACTAAAGAAAAAAACAAATGATTCGTAAAATCATGTGGTTGTGTGTGTGTTGTTGTGTGTGTGTGTGTGTGTTGTGTGTGTGTGTGTGTGTGTTTGTATGTTTGTGTGTGTGTGTGTGTGTGCGTGGTGTGTGTGTGTGTGTTGTGTGTGTGTGTGTGTGTGTGTGTGGTGTGTGTGTGTGGTGTGTGTGTGTTGTTTGGTGTGTGTGTGTGTGTGCAAATAAAAAAACATATATTAACGTATTTTGGAACGACCGTACAACAAACATTATAAAACTACAAAATATTACCATCGAAAGCACAATGCCCTCTAGCGTTCCCGTCCCAGGGTTTGGTTTTCACAGCGGGTCCAAAATGGGGCCCCTGCTCAGGTTAAGAATCACCGCTTTTTATTTTGTGGGTAGAACGTTAACAGTTTTTTTTGTGTTTCTGCGTGAAATCTTTTTAAATGGAGACGGATCCATTTTTTTTCATTTTAAAGTTTTTTTTTTATATTACCTATCACAACGGGATTTTAAAAAAAGGTTTGAGTTAAAACGATAACTTTTCAAAAGGGTTAAAGAGGATTGGCGATTTGTTCAAACCAAACACATTTGGTCCCGTCGATGACTGGTAATTTTGTGTTGAGGTGGGGGGTTCCTGGGATAAAACTGTGTGATAAAACTTTAACCGGTTTAGTACTGGTGCGGTGCCAATAGTGGTACTGGCATGTTTTCTGTCATATCATGTAAAATTATTATTTTTTTTTGCACTATGTTATTTTGAATAATTGATATAATTTTTTCTGTTTTCTTTTTAAAAAAAAAAAAGGGGACCCTATCCTATAGTTTTCTCTTAAATCATTGCCACTTCGGGCATCGTTGCAATTGCAAAAAAAAGCAAATCACCCTTTCCCCACACCTCTTTTCCAAACCACGTTTCAGGTTTTTTATTTTTGAGCCCAACTTTCAAAAGCACAGATCAACATTTCCCGCCCCTCCTCCTTTCCCAAATACCCCCCTTCTAATTTGGTTCGTGGCCCAACCGTCAATTTAGCTGTTTGGAAAGTCCGATACTCTGGGTAATTGTTCGTTGACTTCGTTGGGGCTGAAAATTGCGTGCATCAAAATTGCAAATTTTTTTTTGAAACCCGTATTGGCATTTTTTCTCTCTCTCTCTCTCATCTCTCTCTCTCCCCTCTCTCTCTATATATAATATCTATATAAAAATTTTATATATAATATATATAATATATATATAATTAAAAATATATATTTTATATTATATAATATACAATTATTATTTTTTATATAATTGTTTTTTTTTTTATGCCCTTTTTTTTCCATTCATTAAGCCTTTCATTAAAAGAAACATCCCATCGTATTTTTTTTATCAAAAATATTTTATCATTACTACTACTACTACATATTATTATTTCATTATTGTTTTTGTTCGGGGGGGTTTTTTTTTTTTTTCTTGTTTTTTTTTTTTTTTGGTTTTTTTTTTGAAAAA
>NW_023638958.1:0-12514 GCF_015228065.2 Penaeus monodon
GACGCCAGCCCCGGGAAATTAAAGGTAAACTCCCAAACTCTTAAGACATTGGTGGTAATAATTAAAATACCAAAAATGTTTTGGCATCGATTTTCTTTGATTTTTGTGCGAAGATGTCTCTACCAAATTTATTTGAAATTTAAATCCCAAGTATCAACGTTAAATAAGTTGTTCTCTTTTGGAAACAAATGAATTTCAAAATCCCTCAGCCGCCTTCACCTTGAAAAATTTTTTTCAAGTTAAACGAAAAAGTCAAATTTCTCTGTTACGCTGATTGTCTGGAAACGGATTGCTGCGGACTATTAAAAATATCTCTAGTTTATCTTTTTTTTAGAAATAGCTAAAACTGTTTTTCGGGATAGAAACTCCCTTAATTCATGCAAAGCAGAGACTTCAGGGGGAAATCTACAGCAATTTTCCACTGCGCCCCAAGCAACCCCACATTGTTTGGGTTCACTGTCATGGCCGGATTTTTTAAATTTGTGCTTCACACAAGCACTGTTGCTCGACCGTTTTTTTTTTAGATCAGGATAAATATAATATATATATATTATTATTTATATTTTACATTATATATAATATATTATATATATATATATATTTTATATATATTTTATATATACATATACACCACACACACACACCCCCCCAATGTAGCTGTGATCACAACCTCACATATTTCCCCAAAATGCTAAAACTATAAAGAAAATTCTTTTTTCTTTTTGTATACTCCCATTTATTTTTGTAGAAAAGCGGTTTTCACCGAGAAAATTAGAAATATCCATTCACTTCCCCAAAAATAATTAAATTTTAAATTCATGTTTTTTGCTCCTAATCCATACTGCTAAATTTTAGACATGCATTATCTGCGGGTCTGAAAATAAAAACTGGTGAAAGAAAATTTGGGCATTTCCCCAAAATTATAAATTTCGGGTCATTAGCAAAAGTTACCCAGTAGTTGGCATCATCACTTTTAATTTCCCAAACTTACCCCCATGATGGTAATAAAAGGATATATACACATGTAACATATATACTATAAAACTCTTCTGTTAATGATAATAAAAGCAATAATTGCAAATATTATGAAAACGATAACAATAACAGCAAAAAATAAAAAAAAGTTCTGGAAATGATAAGGAAACAAAATAAGATAGTGAAAATCATGATTACTAAAAATTTTCATGATATTTAATAATAATAAAAATACAGATCGGATCTAATAATAAAATAATGATGATAAAAAACAAAAAATAAAAACACCAACAAAATCCTTATACAATAATGCTAATTTAATAATAATTGAAAACTGAATTGGGGTAATAATAATAATAAGGGTAAAAATTTTAATGAAAATTTAAAAAATAATGATAGTGATTCATAACAACAAGTAATAACATCAAGGATAATAAAAACCTAATAAAAAATTAAAAATATTAGATATAAATAAAAATAATAAAAATATTTTAACAAAAAGAAAATAGGGCAAAAAAAAATAATATCCATGAAATGATTTTTAAAATAAGGGAAATAATAATTGAAAATAATAAGTCTAATGACATAACGATAACAAAATCAGTAATGAAAAATATGATAAAATAGTGAAAAAAAATGATATTAATAATAAAAATAATATAATAAATAAAATGCTGTTAAAATAAGGAAATATTATGCAAATATGAAAATTATAAATATGATAATGTTAGTGATAGAATAAAATGAAAAATAAAAAAAATGAAAAAAAAAAAACAAAATTACCGTATGAAAAGGATAATGAAGAAAAATAATAATGAAGAAATAATACCATATAGGATAACGTAATGGGAATGGTAATAAAAAATCGAAAAATAAATAAAAAACAATAATTCTAATAGTAATGAAAAGTAATAATAATCAAAATGATGAGATAGTGATGAAAATGATAATAAAAAACAATAATAATTTTAAATAATGTAATAAACAACAACAACAAAATAAATAATGATGTGATGCAGTAGTACAGTAAATTAGAATAAAAATAAAATTAACACAATAAAAACTATATTGATAATAAAAAAAAATCAATAAATTTGATAACGCCATAATTAAAAATAAAAGTAAAATGAAATATACTCTATGATAAAAAAAAAAAAACAATAATAAAATTAAATAATAAATGATAATAAATGACAAAAAAATAACAATATAAAATAACAGTAACAAAGAATAATGAAAATAAATAATAAAATTAAAAACTTTAGTTTTAAATGAAAATAACAATGAAATAGAAATGATAGAAAAAAAGTGATGAACTGAAAATTCGAAAAAAAATAGAATAAATACCAAATGACAACAATAAAAAACATGATGGGGATGTAAATTATAAATATGAAATATGATAATAAAAACTTTATAATAATGAAAATGTTAACAGAAACAAAAAAAATAATAATAATAATAAAAAAATTATGATAATGTAAAAATATTATGACGATGATCATTTTAATGATAGAAAAATAATGAGATGATAAAAATAAAAAGGAAGAAAGTAAAAATAATATAATAAAAATAATAATAATAACACAGCAACAAAACAAAAACAATAAAGCAATAAAAAAACAACACACAAAACAATAAAATAATAAAAAAAATAAAATAATAATAATAATAATAAAAATATAAAAATAAAAATAATAATAATAATATGCTGTCTGGGGGGGCTAGTCTGTCTAGGGGTAAAAAGGACTCTTTTCTTGTTGACAGCTTTCCTAAGGATGTCTCAATGAAAACACTGGTGGTTTTGAAACCCTTTAAAATTTCCCCTAACCCTTTTATATAAAATGGTTCTAAAAATTGAAGATAACGGCGTGAATGGCACTGGAACCTGTGTGAGGTTCCGCCCGGGCAGTGTTCCCCCGGTCCCGGGGGGGCCCGGTCTTATCCTGCTACTGATGGAAAAGTGGTCAAAGGGAAAAGTGAATATTGTGGTGATGGATTTCCTATTTTAGATCAAAATCTCTGTCCATAAAAGGGATTAGGAAAAGGAGTACAAAGAATGGCAAGAACGGGGTTTTTTGATGTTTCGGAACAACGAGTGTGTGATCAGGCAAGGGCAATTAAAAAAAAATGGCTGGTTTCGGAATTAGAGTTAAAATGATCAAAGAAGGTTAAACGAAATGAAAACTATAACGGGGGAAGAGAACAATATTACATCGAAAACCCCAAATTTTGAATGTATGACTGAAACTGCGGGTCTGAAATAGAACTGAATTAACATTTACGTTGAGGGCGTCGGGGGAAGAAATAGATATTGTGAATGAACTTAATGAAATATAAAACTTGAAAAGAACTGTGAAGGAAAAAATGTTTTAAAAAGTGAATAAAAGAAAAATATGACTGAAAGAAAGTAAAAAAATTTTTGCCATATTTTCAACCTCAAATATATCTAAAACTATAATCTCATTATTGCTTTTTCTTTTTGGGTTGAAAGAGGGTTGGGGTTAAAAGGGGGCAGAGACAAACTGGGACAACCCCCCCTCCCAGGGTGGAAAACGTAGAATAGAAAGACATCAAAAAAACTAAAAAGGAGTTTAATCTGATGACGAGGTGAAAACAAAAAATAAAACAAGAGAGAAATTAAAACTGTATGAAAAATTCAGCATCCCTGGGAAGGAATTGAATCGTGTTAGAAGAACTGAAAAAAGGGGGTTCTGGCAAAAAGCCAAATACGGGCAAAACCGACTATTCACTATACCAAAAAGATTGTATTCTGAACTTAATGGGCAACCGATGGCAAAAAAAATTTCCCAAATCAGAAGAAAGTAAGTGTTTTAGAATGGAATAGGGGGGGAAAGTAAGAACATAATTAAAATTTCTGAGGGGCTCAAGCGCTAAAAGACAATTTTGGGTATCGGAATCGGAAAGGTTTTTGTCTAACTGAGGAAATGTTTTAAAAGAAAAGTAAAAGGGTCCCAAAAGGGAAAAGCACCCGGGAAAAGATGAGTTCGGGTTCGGGGTAAAAAACGACAGTTTGCATGAAAGAATTGCCCTCTTTTGAATGAGATTTTAAGAGGAAATCAACTGCCTGATATTTAAACTTATGGAAAAAATGTTTTGTGCCGAAAGATTAACCCAAAAGGACCGCTGTAACAACTACCGCCAATTTTTTGGGTTACCGTAATGTGGAAGCTCTTTACAGGTATTATTCATGCTTCTTAGAGGAAGAAAAACTTTTGCCTGAGGACGAAGGGCTGTGAAAAAGAAAAGGGGGACCAAGGACCAGCTTTTTAAGACAGGCGTACTGAGGTTGCAAAGGAGGCACCCCAAACCCTTGCTAGGGCAGGGTAGTTTATCGAAAAGCTTAGAATGATCCAACATTTGGATTAAAAATGCCTAAGTTTTTAGAGCTCTGATGATATTAATTTAAAAAGGTTTTTTGAGTACCATGAAGAACTGGAATTTGGGAAATTAACATCATCTGGAGTTTCTTTAGGCGAATTTAACATTAAAAGAGGAATTTTCCCAGGGGATAGTTTATCACCAATTCTTTTTTTTTATATGCATGATACCTCTCACTATGGTTTGGGGAAATAATTTTCATTATGAGTTGGGTAAAAAGGGTTACAAAGTTAAATTTTTGTTATTCAGGATGTTTTTGAAGATATTTGCAAGTCTCATGCCCAAATTGTTTTCTCTTAAAAAGACAGTACAAATGTTTAGAAAGGGATATCGGGAGGGGTTTTGGGTTAACAAGTTGGGCATCTTTTGCGCGAGGAAAAAATTTTTAAAAGCACAGTTTGTTTGCTGCCAGATGGGAAATTCAAAAACTATTGTGAAAAAGTCCCTTGGGATACGATTGGTTTAAGATTAAAAAATGAAAGATTTGTAAAAGAGTACAACGTGAGTAGGAAATATTAAAGTCAAAAACAAAAATGGGAAAAACAAGAAAAAAGCAAAAAACCTTGGGCATTTGCTTTTTAAAGGTAGGGGGCGGGGATTAAAAGGGAGTGTAAAAGAAAAAAAGGAATTAGATAAAGACCAAAAAATTATTACTATGCTAAGGTTTTTGCATCAAAAGTGATGTAATAGACTATTCTTAGAAAAAAAGGATGGTGGAAGAGGGATTGATGATGCGAAGTGTTACAAAGTAAGAGAAAAAATCGGGGATGGTACCTCAAACTTCTAATGAAGATTGTTGCAAGGTGCCAAAAGTGTATTTTGGAATTTGAAAAAAAAATTGTAGTAGAGATGACTTTAAAAAATCGACAAAAAAGAAAGGGAGGCCTGGATGGGAAACAAATGCACATCTTTTTGTTAGTGATATCCTTAAAAACGGAAAAAGAAAAAAACCGGAGTGGATGAGAAAATCTGATCTGAAAAAAACTACAGAAGCGGAAAACGCTCTCAAAAGCAAGCTATCAAACAAACTATATAGAGTATAACATTGAAAATCAGCTGATTCCCGACATGAGATTATGTAAAAAAAGGAGAAACTGTGATCCCTATGTTAGTGAGTCAAGAAGCGGGTCAAAACCATTTGAGAGACCGATAATGTCCAAAAATGACTCATTGGAAACTTTGTGTAAAATTTATGCTTTAAAGGTTTGATCTGGGACAACACACCCAAAACAGTCTCGGAAAATAACAAGCTTCTTTGGGACATAATTTCCATTGATTTCACACCAAGAAAAGGCCCATATTGCATTATTGAAAAGGATGAGAAGTCTGCAATATTGTAAAACCTTTTCTACAGGGGACTAAACATAGATGGGATACGATATGTGACTTTTTTTTTAAACCCAAAATTTGTTTCCAAAATCTTTTTTTTTCCTATTCAATACACAACACATATGTGTGTGGTGTAATGCATGTGTGTGTATCTCTCTCTATAAAACATATGCTATAATTTTCAAAGTACACACACACACCACACACCACACACGAAAACCCCACCAACACAATTATATATAATATTATATTATTTATATTATATATATATTTATATTATATTTATATATATATATGTATGTATGTAGTACATAATGTGTATAATATTATATAAAATTATGTTGTATATAATATATATATAATTTTTATTATAATTAATTTTATATTATTAAAAAAATTTTAAAGATATATTTATTATTATAATATATTATTATAAAATTATATATATATATTATATATATAAAAATGTGGTGTGGGTGGGTGCTTCACGCGCATGGGATGTGGGGCGAGGGTGGGGGCCTAATAGTGTTAAATGCCTGCATGCCTTCCGCTTTCAGCTTCCACCCCCGGGTCCCTGGAAAAAGGGGGGGCACTTTTGCATAAATCTCCCCCCGCCAGGTCACAGCCCCTCCATCATCAAGACTTTTTGCATGCCTCCTCGTGGCCACCCATGGGTAAATGGGTACCTTGCGGTCCCAGGCTAAAACGTGGGGTCTCGGGCAGCAGGAGGCCCCAGAGTACGGGTTATGGGGCCCCCCGGCTTGTGGCACGCTCTGGCTTCTACCAAACCCCGCCCCCTAGCCACCCTGGGGTAATGGGGCGGCTCGGGGAGGTGGGCCCTTTCCAGTCCTCCCCCCCCAGAATGACCCCTGGCAAAAAGTCACGGGGTAAATGGAAAAGCTGGGGGGGGGGTTGTCCCTCCCCCCCCCACAAGTAAAGGGGGGCTGTGGGTCCCCGGGAGGGCAAAAAGCGGGGTGCAGGATTGGAGCGAGAGTTTTCCCGTCCGCCTGCGCCCCGGCGGCGTCAACCCCCATGAAACTTTTGGGGGAAAACCCCCCGGGGCCCCACAGGTGGATAGGCGGGGCCCACACCGCCGCCCCCTTTATTTGGGGCTGTGTTGGGGGGGGCGGCAGGGTGGCGTGCCCTGGAGTGACCACCCGAGGCTTAATCTCAGGCGTGCTTTCCGGGGAGGCCTTGAACATCCCCGGTTTTTTGCGGCGGATGAGCGGTTACCTCTGCTATCGCGGGAAATTTAAGAGACTGGAGTTGAGGTGGCCCGCCCTCTCAGAGGTGAAAGACCCGGTGCGGCCAAACAGTGTGGGTGGTTACCCCTCTACTGGCGGGGCCCAGCGATGGTCCCACCCCCAGGGTTAGCCCTGCCCCTCCCATCGACTTTTCCAGCCCGTGGTATCGAGGGACAAAACCCGGTTGATGACGTACGGCATTGAGACGAAGCATGCTTTTTTGGGTTCTTGTCTCTTATTTCTGATACGCTCCTACCAATGTTATAAATCGATGTGAAAGAGGCTTCTCGCCAAACTCGCATCTTCAGATATTGCCCCGGGGAAGAAAATTCGCATTGTTCGGGGGGACTTCCTGCGGGATCCGGCTGTACCGAGCTGGCTACGGATGTCTGTCGGCCTCATGGGTTGGGAGCTGTCCCAGCAGCGAAATAGCCCCTTCTCCGGGGGCTTTGCTAGGGCCCAAAAATGAGGTCCTGGTCCTGGGCCAGCGCTCCAAAACCCCCATCCTGGACTTGTTACGCGATACTGGTAATGTGGCCAAGGGGATCGACCCCATTCTTGTCACACGCGATGGGGATCCTCCAAACTGCAGGGTTTACCGGGGTGCCCCAGTTCTGTGGCACCGACCATAGGCTGCTTGTGGGTACCCCGCGGGTTTCCCTTTTTAAAACCCCTCCCTCCATGGCCACCCTAAGGGGTTTCCTTGGATGACTAAGGGAGGAGGAGTTGCCCGTGGTTCGCCACGGGAGTCTCTGACCCTTCACAGAAACCACAACATGACGACCCAATTGCTCTGTGGGGGTCCCCTTCAATGCGAAAACTCGAACACCAGGGGTCCATTGGCGTACGCCCAAGGGCAAGGCAGAATACCATCTCCCTGGAGACATTACAGGCCACTGAGCGTGTCGCAAGGCTCGGCTGAATGGGAATCAAGCCCCGCGTCGTTCCCTGGTGCGTAGGCTCG
The DNA here is from genome assembly GCF_015228065.2 of Penaeus monodon. Lineage (NCBI taxonomy): Eukaryota > Metazoa > Arthropoda > Malacostraca > Decapoda > Penaeidae > Penaeus > Penaeus monodon. Next base: position 7,915 of record NW_023638958.1, read on the forward strand.
GCACTGGGGGAAAAAGGGGCAAAAGGGAAAATCCTCAGGAATCTTGCTGAGGGGTCAAAGGCCATTTTTTGGGAAATGCCTTTGCCCTGCCTACCAAACCCCGAAAAACTGAACCCCAAACCCCCTCACAGATACGCGTCCGATCAGCGTGGAGATCATCTCAGATCTTTGGGGTTCGTGAACATTGGGTGAGTATTTTGAAAAGTTTGTACCAGGGGGGACCCTCCAACAGTTAGCTTGGTGTAAGGATTCGCAGTGCCCGTGCCGGGCCCACCCATCGCGAGGCCTCCTCCCTAACAAGGGGTTGGCGGGGGATTTTTCCCAAACGAAAGTGGGAAAGCTGCAGGCAATGTGATACCCTGCGAAAAATGCTAAGATGGGGGGGGAACCTGGTTTGGGGGCCCGCATCAGCCCCGACTGCCATTTTGGGAGTCTGGTACCATTCCCCCTGACCCGCTGAGGGGCGTGGGCATCCCTCTGGAAGGGGAAGGGGGTCGATGGGACTGTAGCAACTACCGTGGGGATTACCTGCTCAGCTACAGGCAAGGTTCTCGCCCACATTCTTCTAAAAGGTCCGCAACCACCTACTGAGGCACCAAAAACCGGGGCAGTCTGGATTTACTCCCCGGCAAGTCCACAAAAGACCGTATACTAGCGCTTCGGGAATTGTGGAACCCGTCGTGATTTGGTCTGGGTTGCTCGCAGCCTACATGCCTAGAAGGGGTTTTTTACTCGGTGCATCGGGGGAAACGCTATGGGAATCCTAGGGTCAGGAATTCCGACACAGATTATTGGCCGAAGCAACCTCTATACTGGGACTGAAGTCTGTAAAGTGTGGGGGGGGGTATTCGAACTTCTTCCCTTTAATTCGGGTGAGGCAAGGCGTGTCCTTGCACCCACACTTTTCAACACTTGTATGGGCTGGGTAAGGGCAGAGCTACTAGCCGAAGCGTGCGGGCAACACTAGGGGAAAATTTTAAGGGGCTCGGGCCTTGACTTTGCCGAATGTTTCCACCTATCTGGTCCTTGGATCACTTGGGCGGCCTTGATGCATTAGCAATGAGGTTTAAGCCCCTAGGGCCCAGAGGTCTCCTGGACCAAGCCAAATTTGGATTTTGGGGGCCTTTTAGAGGAACCCGTTCGTCCCATCCTGCTTGCGGCGAGGACTTGAAGTCACAGAAATTTTACATACCTTGGGAGCTATCCCTATCTCTGGGTTGTCGACCCGGAAGTCGTAGAAAGGATTGTCGGCAACAGGAGCCATGAAATCGATCAAAAGAGCGTTTGGAGATGTCGGTACCTATGGCAAAGGACCAAACTGTGTGTTTCAAGGGCCTTATACTTCCAAATTTTTCTCTAGGAAACGAAACCCGGACGCTATCCACGCCTTGGGGTCTCGCCCTTTATGCCTTTTGTAACTTTCCCCCCGCCGGATCATGGGGTAAAATTTGGGAGACCACTCCACCAGCGGGTTTCACCCTGAGACTGGGATGGGCCTGTTTCTTGCTATCCGGGGTCGCCAACTCAGGGTATATGCCCCTAGCTCACCTCCCTTGGACGACCCGCCCATCGGTTGTCCCCTTGCAGACAACCCCGGTGGAGGAACCTGTGGGACTCCAGGGGATCATGGCTTGGGCACTCGCGAGACCCGTCGCGAGGATTAGAGATGGGGCCCTGTGCCTGCCTGGGGACTCGCCTCGAGGGTCCTCGTGGCTGGGAACGAAGGGTGGGTGCGGGGCCCGCCCCCCGTCGGCGTTAGCCCCTTGATGATATGATATGAGATGATATGATATGTGTGGGTGTGTTTTGTGGTGTGTGTGTTGGGGTGTGTTGTGTGTTTTGTGTGTGTGTGTGTTGTGTGTATTGTGCACCTATATATGGTATCATAAATCATATCACCTAATATCGTGTCTGTGTACTGTAAATAAATCAAAAAATTCTTTGGGCAGTAAAAGTGACAAACAACAACCGCGTAAATTTTCATAACAAAACCCCCTTGGGTTTTTCTAAAGTTTCTACTTCCCTGCTAATTTTTGTGTCCTAGACTCTTCCCTGTGTAAGTATATACCACAGGAAATTTTTATTACTCAAAAAAACATTCCGTTTCCTCGGTCGATGCGAGCAATAGCCTCAATTTTTTAGTTGAAGTTGGGAATTCTCTCTCGAAGAAGAAGCCCCGACACGTGGCAGAAAATCCCTCCAAAAACCCCCGCTTTTTTCCCCCCGCCGTTCGCGCTGGCCCCGGACTCGGCTGAGGTGGATGTAAAATATAGTGATAATGAGTTTCGAAAAAGAAAGTATTTTCGGATAATTTTTATATACTGAAGATAACGATATTTCGTGATGATTGTGATGATAATCATATTGTATTAAATTAATGTAAACAGGAATGACAATTGCATAAAATGATAACAGAAATCGAAAACTCTTACAAAATGGTGATTAATATATTAGTAAAAAAACGCAATGATGTAAAAATAAAAATGAAAATGATAAGTTTTAAAATTATAATACTGATTATCCTAAAATGTAATGTTAATAAAAAAAATAATATTGATTAAATTGAAAAATCATAATAATAAAAAAATGATTGATAATAATATCATATAATTAAAATAGGGGATGATAATAAAAGCGATGAGTTTATAATAATTTAAAAAGATAGGAATGATGAAAAGTAAAATAAAATAAAGATAATACTGTTCTACTGTCGTTATTCTACCCTAAAAATAATAATGATGAAAATTTATAAAATTAATGGAATAACAAAAGATGATGACAATTTTATCATAGTTTTTTTTTATTTCATTATTATTGTTGTTTTTACTATTTTTGTTCTTTTTTGTTTTTTTGCTGCTGTTGTTATGTTTTATAAAAATCAAAAAAAAATATAAATTAATAAATTAAAATAAAAAATAATGTAACAAAATTAATGATAAAGAAATGATAAGGGAAAAATAATAATAAAAAAAAATAATATAAAAAAATAATAAATAATAAAAATATTTTAATAACATTATAAAAATGTTATAAAATGATAAAAATAACAAAAACCCAACAACAACACAAACAACACAACAAACAACAACACAAAAAAATAACAAATAACAAAATAATAATAATTAAAAAATAATAAAAATAATAATATAATAATAATAATATAAATAAAAAAAATAATGATTAAAAAAAAAAAAAAAAAAAGATAAAAATAATAATAGAAATAAATGAAAGATTCTTGGGTCGCACAAAACAGCAAGATTTTTAAAAAAATTCTGTTTTCTTTAGGGTCAGAAATTTGGTACAAAATGGGACCCTGGTGGTTGCCTCCCCCCCTACGGGAATTCGGTACACTGGGCCCTTGTGGGTTTCCTCTCACTTTTCGGGGGAAATTTGGGACACTAGGACCCGGGGGGTTGCCTCTCACTTTACGGAATTCGGTGCACTGGGACCTCTCACTCCTACGGGGTAGAAACACACGTACACTGGTGTGTCTATGTAAGAGGGTGATGATGATTGATGTGATAGATAATGAAAATGATACTGATTATTATAATAATTACACATCTTTTTATTGCGAGTGTGTTGAAAACATGACATGAATGTTTTACTATCCTTATTTTTTTCTTCTTCTTGTTATTATTATTGTTTTTTATCAATATAAAATTTTCCCTTTCATCACTTCTGCAATTCCTATTATCATTTTCATGATTCATTCTTGTTCTTTTTGGAAAATTTTGATGATGTGATGATGATGAATGATGAGATGATGATGATGTGATGAGATGATGATGATGATGATGATGAATGATGATTAGTATTATCTTATTATCTTTATAATCATCATTATTATACATCATAGCATTGGTTACCCTTATTATTATTATTATTATTATTTTTTTATTATCTTTTTATTTTATTTTATTATCATTATTATTATCTTATTATTATCATTATTATAATCCTTGTTTTTCATTATCATCATTATCCTGTTATTTCTTACTATTATTATTATTATCTTTTTATATTATTATTACTTATCACTCTTATTGCTGACTTTTTTTTATTTTATTATTATTTTTATTATTTTATTTTATTAAAATTATTATTATTAAACATATTATTTTTTTTTTTTATAAAAAAAATATTGGGAAAAAAGTTTGGATTAAAAGAGTCCATATCGTTCCCGTAAAAACCCGTTTAAATTAAAATTTGCCCTTTTTTATTTTTTTAATAAATTTTCTGTTTTTCATGTTTAAGGGCAATTTTCTAAAAGAATTAAAAACAAAAAAATAAAGCACTAGAAAAATGCCAGTACGAAAAATGTACATGTTAGATCAGCACATTGAGTGTTTTCAAAAAAGATGCTTTGCATTCTTTTTATATCTTATCAGAATCGAGAGAGGCCCCTTAAAATTAGGGAAAAAAAAGAAAGAAAAAAAAAAAAAAAAATGCTGAATAAAACCCTTCGACTTCGGGGGCAGTCAAATATGATATTCAAGCAGAAAAAAATAACTTTAGAAAAATATGTCACAAACCTATTTTTATAGGGGTAAACCCCAAAAGAATTATAAATAATCACCTTTTTTTTTTTTAGCCAAAA
>NW_023638959.1:0-12513 GCF_015228065.2 Penaeus monodon
AATAAAAAAACGGCCAAAAAAACCCGGTTTTTCTGGTGATTTTACGAAAAAGTAAAACCCTGAAAGATTCAACTCAAGCTTCCCTCCCCGAAAAGATTTGTAAGGTTTACAAGTAAAAAAGGGGAAGGAGAGTTTCATTTTTTAAAATTGAAATTTCTTAAAAATTTAATTCAATAAAAAAAATTGTTTTTTTTTGTAAAAAACCACGTCCAGCCCTTCTAAGCAAAAAAAGAATATCCCGGTAAACGTTCCAAGTAACTTTCACAAAAAATGTCTCGTTATTAAATTGGTAAAAATAAAACAATTAAAAGAGAAACCAGAAAAATAAAAAAGGGGAAACCTAAGCAAAACCAAAAAAATAAAAAAGCAATATAAAAACGAAAAAAAAACATCTAACAAAAAAATTACCAGTCCCTCTAGGATGGGGAAAAGCCAAAAGCGGGGAGAAGCGGAGAGGAAAAGATGTTTAGCATCCCCAAAGACCACCCTTGCAAATATTTTTATTAATAAACTTAAAATAATATAATTATAATCTATATTATTTTTTAAAAATCTTATCTATATTTTATTCTATCTGTCTATTCTATTTTTATATCTGGTGGGGTGGGTTGCCGTTTTTGTGTGTTTGGTGTTTATGGTGTGGGGTTATGTGTGGGTGGTGTGTGTGTGGGTGGTGGTGGTGTTGTGGTGTGGGGGGGGGGGGGTGGGGGTGGGTTGTGTTGTGTGGGTGGGTTTGTGTGGGGTGTTGGGGGTGGTCTGGTGTGGGGTTTGGTGGGTAATGTTGTGCGTGGGGGTGTGTTTGGGGTGTTGGTGGTTTTTGGGGTAAAATTTTTTAAATCTCACAAAAGCCATCCCAACCCTTTGCCAATTTAGTAATTTCCCTTGTTTTTTCAATTATTTCCACATTGCACTATGCGTTGAAAATTATCATTCATTCGCAAATTTTCCCTTATAAATGAAATGTATTTGGTAAATGTTTGACTAAATGGGAACCCGCGCCACCCCTCTGAGGACCAAACGGCCATTATATTATTAAACGTCCCCGCGGGCCGAACTTTTTCCCCCCCAATTTGTGGAACCATTTTATTTAAATAGGGGGAAATTTTTGCCCTGAGCCGGTGGTGACATCCATTAAAACAAGAGCGCCGGGCCGTGCCAGCTGTTTGGACCACCCTGGGGGTCATGAACCCCCCTCAACCATCCGGCGATTAACCGAAAAAAAAACGCTTTTTGGAAAGGGGGGTTTGCCCGAGGGTTTATTAGCTTGGGGTCCCCCCACGCCCCTTAGGGTGGAAGCGACCCCCCGAAAAATACCCTGAAGGAGTCAGTGGTCCCCCCCCGTTTTTTCCTTGAAACAGCGAGCACCCTTCCATTCTTAAGCCCCGTAGGAGGCTGGGCCCGGCCGCCTCCCGCCACGGACACCTACCGCCGAACAAGAATTCAGCTTTAAAACTAACGTTGTTGGTCCTGTTTTTTCTTTTCAATAAAAGCTTGAGAAATCAACCACTGGAGTTTTTTTTCCTCCTTGGACCTGCCAGAAATAATATAGTTGGTAATTCTAGTATAAATTTCAAAATTAGAGATCATTAAAAATAAAACCCCAACCCACTTTTTTCCTCCCGCCAACCTCCGTATTATTAAAAGATGTGTCCCGCTTCTTGGAGGTGTGTTTGCTTTTTGCCAAGCAGGAGATTCCCCCGTATAATAGCGGGTTGGAAAACAAATGCGCGCGCAGCTAGGAAGCAACCCCTTTCCCAAAACCCCGCCAAAGTGGATAATCACGTTCCCCCGCCTAAGTCCCATGAATGTAAAAGCATTATAAAACAAAGAATTTCGTTTTTAAAAAGTTTATCTGAAAAATAAATAATTTAATTTCATAAATTATTCCATCATTTTTTTTGTAATTTACATGAATAATATATGAAAAAAATAACAATTTTGCTTTTTTTTTTTGAGAAAAAACATGTTAATATATTTCCGAAGTTAAAAGACTAGTAAAAACAGCGGTCAAAAGATTACGAAAAATTTCCATTTTAGACTTTTTAATAAACATTAATTATTTTTTCCCAAAATGTAATGGGAGTAACATTGCAACTGTAATGTTTTTTAAAACTAGTTTAATATTTTAAAAAGTTTAGCATAAAACTTTCCCTTGAAACAAAGAACAGCCTGATAAATTGATTAATTGATATTAAGTAATGGGGAAGATAAGAACAGAGTCAAGTGAAAAACAAATTTTTGGACCTGTCCATGTCCGTAGCAGTAAAATTTTATTGATATAAATCAGCTACTCAGTTTAGATTGAATTCTTAAAAGTAATTTGGCCAAAATATTGTCAAGAGCGTCCAAATTTTTTGTATCACTAATTAATTTGTAATATATATTTTAGGTGACTCTGGTAAACGTGTTGGAAATATTTAAAACTAAAAAATTAATTTTATAATTTGGATTTTACTCTTTTGGTAATTTAATTATACTAAAAAATATTTTAGTTGATATTAAAATTAATCTAATCACATTATTCAATTTGTGGTTTTTTTTTATGTTTACCCCCATTTTCAATTTTTATGAAAATAACAAATTTAAACGAAAAAATTGAAAAATGATTATTTTATATTATTTTTTTTTAAAAACCAAATTTATATGCTGAATTTTTCTTGTAAGCTTGTTTTTTAGGTTGAGAATTTTAGTAAAGTATGATATTAATTTTACAAATAATTTCATAGTAAATACTTTATTTTTCCCAGCATGTACATTTTTATGCTTTTCAGACTTTTTTTTTTTTTCCCGATAGAAATGAAAATCCTTTCCAAAACTACGTCTGCCCTTTTTTCCAGCTCAGTAAGGGAAGCCACAAATGACCTCAGTCCCACCAAAAAAAAAAAAAACGCCAAAGGTACCAGTTTCCCCTCTCTGGATGGAAGTGATAATTACAATATCCAGTATTTTTTTTTATGTGTAACAGAAATTTAGAAAATAAAAACGAAAAATGGAAATGTAAAAAAATAAACAATGAAAATGTAAATCTAACTATCTAATTTCTAATGAGATTTTTTTTTTTGCATATTTTTTCCCTTTTTTCTTCAAAAGAAATTAAGAGTATGTTGGATTATCCAAAAATTAAAATTAAAAAGGAAAAACACAATAAATATGTTTAGTAGATCATCAGAAAAAGACTACTGGCAATTTTTTAAACTTTTACATGGCCCCTAATGCAATAAAAATTATCTTATATTTATATATATATACACATGGTAATTTTTATTAACACATGTTGTATATAAAACATATAGATATAGAATATACATAGCAACCCACACACCAACAACACACACAAAAAAATATTATATTATATATATATATATTATATTATATAATATATTATATAATATATTATTATAATATATAATATATATATTAATATTAATAATTATATATACATATAATATGTATATTAATGTATAATATTGTATTATATATTATTAATATATATATATTATATATATATAATATATATATTATTATAATATATATTTAATTGATAATCTAGTTAAAGGCCAGATTCATCTGTTGAGAAAGGTCGGCAAACATACTCCTTTAAGGGCCAGGAGATGGCATCTTAGGGCCAAGTATGGAAAGCCGGGCAAAATCTTTACTCCCTGTTGAGGAAAAGAAGGTCATTAACTGGAAGCCCAAGGGTAATAAAGAGGACAAAAAGGGCCGGTTCCAGCCTGCAAAATAGATTCACTTTTGCGTTGAAACAAAGAAAGTTCTATAACATGGAAGGCCTTGAAAAAAGGCAAATGGCACAAGACTCCATTTTCACTACAGAAAATAATTGCTAAGCCTTCACAAAGATCCTGAATTACCAGCGCAGTCTGAAACATTAATTCCCCCCTTTTCATAAGAAAGGAAACAGTAGCATAGTAAAGTTGGAGGATAGAAGAAGCAGGTAGTAAGTCTAGGTTAAAAAGTGGGGGCGAGAGGCAGGAGTAAGCAATAGTAAGTAGTTGTGGGTAGAAAGCAGGAGTAAGTAAATGGTTGGTTGGTTAGAAGCAGGAGTAGTAGGGTAAAGGGTAGAAAAAAACCAGGAAGTTGTGTGTGGAAGATTAGGAAATCTTTCGACGAGTGTTAAAAAGGAAAAGGAAAAATCACTGGAGGCTGGGCACAAGTGGAAAAAAAAAAAAACCGTGATTGAGACATTCGCAAAACGAGGTTACGAAGAATCACGGTGGATGCTGGAATTTGCGTTGTGGGGAGGGAGGCGGACCGGCGGCAAAGGGATGAACCCCTGGGTCCCGCTTTCCCCCAGTTTGGGTCACTGAAAGAGGGGGACCGGGTTTTCAAGAGAAAAAGAAATCCGGAAGAACCCAATGGGCCCAAAGGTTGGTTCCATTTGGTGTTTTTTTTGTTTAATTCTGGTAAGCGGGGCTTTGTGTTCAGTTTATTTATTTTTTTTTGTTATTGATTTTTTTTTTTAAAGAAAACATTTCTATTTTCAAATATAGATTTGAAATATATTTTTTCAAGAAAAAAATTTTTTACTTACTGTAAATTATATTTGTAAAAATAAAAAAAATTAGTAAAAAAAATAGAAAAAACTTTTTTTACTTTTTAGTTTTTTTTGTTTTTTTTTCCAATCCCTTTTCATTTACAAGAAAAATTATGAATTTTTTAATGTTATTTAATAAAAAAATTAAATTTCCCCTTTAGAGGAGATTCTGTTTGTTTTTTCCCCTGTTTTTTTCTAAATAAAAAAACAGCGGTGGGGTGCGGGGCCGGATATTATATTTCTGAATAGAAAAAAATTAATAATACTTTTTTTTTATTTTATCTAGATGATTTTCGATAGTACTAGTAGTGGTAAAAGAAATTCTTTCATTAAAAAGAGAGAATTGAAATAAAAAGTGAAAAAAAGTTTGAAAAACCCTAAGCAGTGGCCTAAAAAAAATACTGTTTCCCCCCCTTGAAGAGGGCCTCATTAGCAAATGTAAAAATCAAACGTTTTTAACTCTGAAAAAAAACGTCTAATTTATGGTAAACTAATGCCCTTTATTTATTATTAAAAAATAACTTTATAGGTTCCAGCCACAAAAAATTTCAAACCCTAGTAACGAAAAAGGGGCTTGGTACAACCTTTTGGTTGAAATTTTTTTCCAGCAAAAGAAGAGGGGGTATATCCCAAAAACAAACACAGAAATTTTTAGTTTTTTTACTGTTTTTTTATTGGTCCCAACGGGTCCCGCTGGGGCTGTTTGGACCCCTCATGAAAAAAGTCCCCCATCCATAAAAAATAATGGAATCATTTTTTTTTCCAAAATAAATTTTGAAAAACAAAAAAAAAAAACTAAATAAAAAAAAAAAAAAAATTATGTTGATAAAAAAAATATTAGGCCAATAAAAATATACACAATTACAAAATAAAAAATAAGGGGGGAAAAAAAAATAGCAATTCAAAAAAAAATCAAAAATTAAAAAATACAGGGGGCGAGAAAAAAAGCAAAGCAATAAAAAAAAAAAAAAAAAATACAAACCAAATATATATAAAGTGAATAAAAATTAAAAAAAATGTTTTTTTTTTTAAAAAAAAAAAAAAAAAAAAAAAAAAAAAAAAAAAAAAAATTTAAAAAAAAAAAAAAAAAAAAAAAAAAAAAAATGGGGGGGAAAAAACCCCCCTTTTGGGGGGGAAAAAAAAAATTTTTAAAAAAAAAAAAATTAAAAAAAAAAGGGGGGGGGAAAACCTTGGGGGGGGAAAAAAAAAAAAAAAAAAAGGGGGGGGAAAAACTTTAAAAAAAAAAAAAAAAAAAAAAAAAAAAAAAAAAAAAAAAAAAAAAGGGGGGGGGAAAAAAGGGGGGAAAAAAAAAAGGGGGGCCCCGGGGATCAAAATTTTTAAACCGGGGGGGGATTGGGGCCATTTGGAATTTCGGAAAATTCTTGGTTCGGGCCAACCAACCCAAAACCCCCCCCCTTGGTTGGGGTGGTTCCCGGAGGGGCCACCGAAAAAAAACAAAAACCAAAGGAACCTGCCCCCCCGTTTTTTCCAACCCCAAAAAGGGTTTTGTTGGTTTAAAAATTGGGAAAGTGTTTTCATAACAAAAAAAAAAAACCCAAAAAAAAAAAAAAAAAGGGAAATTTAAAATAAAAAGTTAAAAACAACAAAAAATACTAGGGGGAAAAAATTCTCTAAACATTATGCTTGAATCAGCATTAACAGAGCCAAAAAAAAAAACCTTCCCCCCCTTCCCTGCCCAAATCCTTCTTTCCCCTTTCCCGGCAAAAAAGGGACGGTCAGAAAAAAAACAAACCCAATTACCTCGGGAAAAAAAACAAAAAGGAAAAAAAATCCTCTGGGAGGCGCTTGCAATTTTTTGGGGCCCCTCTGGCCCCCAACCTGGGCTTGGTTTGGGTAATCATTTTCCCTCCCTCCTTTTCCTCGTCCATTCCTCCAAGGTTCCTTCCCTCGGTCCCCATCGTTCGGGACCAGAAAGTAGGAAAGTTTTTTTCTCAGGAGGGGCCGATAGGGGTTTTTTCAAGAATGATTCAAGTGGGGCCCTTTCAGTTTTTGAAACCTCCCCTATGGTCCTAGGTTTTTTCGTAACCTCCAAAAATAAAAACTGCCTAAAAGCGTCCCTAAGCTCTGAGGATTTTCCGGGGCCCATTTTTTGCCATAAGGGGGAAGGGGTAGTCCCACCCATTTGGCGATTTTTCTTTTTGGTTTTCGTAGGTACCAAAAAAAACAAGTTGATCCCCTCTTGGATTGGAAAAATTAAAACACCCACTTTTTTTCATTACCCTCGAATTCATATTTTTTTTTCCATAACAATTTTGTCTAGGCTTGTTTTGGAAGGCTTTTTTACTTGCTTGGCTTTGGACGAGTTTTTTTTCATGTAGCCTGTTCCCTGTAAAAGTTTGGTATTTTTCTCTGGCAAAATATTGGCTTCATTTTTTGTGGAGGCCCACAGGAAAAATTTTTGGCATGATTGCCCAGTTTCAGGAGGTAGGATTGGCTGTTTCCCCCCAAAAATGGTTACGGGGTGTATGGGCCCTTGAGTTAAATTGCCCGGAGGCCGGAAGTTTTCTGGAAAATAAAACTGAAAATTGTGGCCATGCCCCCTTGGGGGACGGCCTGGGCCAAAACTAAGGTAGTAAGGAGCAGCTTTTCCACTACCCCGATTTTTATTTCTTTTTCCCACCAATTTCCAATTGGCTTGAGGATGAAAACCCGTATTAGTATTAAATGGGTTTTTGTGGGCATACATCAAATTTTTTGGTCCAGGTTTTCTCCTTGAAAGAATGTTTTGGCTTTGTGGAAAAAACTTGAAAATTTTTCCCATTTTTCCATTTTGGGATCCACCCGAGGGGAGGGTTTCAAAAAGAGGGGTAAACTCCAGTGAATCCATAAAAATTGCTTGAATGGAAACAGAACAGCAAGCAGTAAAGCTTTTTTTTCTCAGGGGGGTGAAAAAATCCATGGAAAAAAGAAAAACGGGGAGTGGCTGGATCAAAGAGAATTGGGACGAGGGGCCCAGGTGGAAAAACAGGGAAATGGGCATGGACCAAAAAAAAAAAATCTATTAGGGTCCAGGGATTAAACATGTTTTCCCCAAAGGGGGAAATTCTGGCTAAATGGGTGTAATTTCAAGCCATTTGGGAACCTTCTACATGTTTTACCCTCTTTGGACTGCTGGGCCCTATCCCGGCAAAACTGTCCCGAACATTAATTGGCCGGAAAAACAATCTTTCATAGCAATGTTTAGGGCCAAATAAAAAAAACAAAAAATTGCCCCTAGCATTTCTTGGGAAAAGTAACGATGGATTTGGCCAGGATTTGTGAAAAGCCTTTTGAGGGGGAAAGATGGAAGATTTGCCCTTGGAGGGAGCAAGAATTTTCCTGGAAAAGCTTTTCCTGAGGGGACAAAAAAAAAAAATGCAGGGTCCTGGGGAAATGTTTTTTTTTTTCAATCCCGACATAGGGGGACCACATTAATCTTTTAAGCTCAAAAATTTTCGCCAAAGGAGGAAAAGGGGTAAACTTTTCTTTTACTGGGCCAAAAGTTTACATTCCCACTAAGAATTTACTTGCCGAAAAAACATCCACTAAAGTAAAGGGGGGGGTCCCAGCTTTCTTGTTTTTTTGCAAGCAAAAGCTTTTCCTCTGGGAGAGGAGAATCCCAAGTTGATTGGTAAGCTTAAGCCAAAACATTGTTTGGGAAGGGGAGTAGGTCGTTCTGGTGGGCATGGTTTTGGTAGGTCCCTTTCCCTGTATTTAACATGTTTGAAAAAAAATTTCATTTAAAAAAATTGATAGAAACATTGCGGCCAAAAAATTCTGTCATTCCTTGGAGGGGGAGACTTTTTGAATTGTGGGATTGGTTCTCTCTTTGGCACTTAGGCCAAAAGCTCCACCAAAGTTGCTAATTTCTGGAAAAGCAATCTGTAGCAAAAAAACTCAAAAAAATTCCTTTTTGGAAAAATCGGGTCGTTTGGTGTTTGCCCACTTGTGAAGGCGCTGCTTTGAGGTTCCTCAAAAGGCCAAAGGCCTTTGGTTTTTTCAGGCCCCCCCCAGATCAAAATTTTCTAAACCTTTTCTTTCAAAAATAAAATTTGCAAGGTTTTGGGGGGAAATTTTCCAAAAACAGTTGCATTTTTAATCATGAAATATTGCTTCCGATAGAAAAGGCCTGTGGCTCTTCCCTAAAAAAACACTTTGTACTTGCCCTTTAACAGTGGGTTGATGCCAGGGGGTCCTTGGGATATGGGGGCCCAAAAGCTTACCTTTTTCTAGGGTTTTTGGGTTTTTTTATGTTCCTTCCTGGTTGGGGGAATAGTTTTTGGAAAGCCGAGGGAAAAGTCCAATTTGTGCTAAGCAGCAAAAAATTTGGGACACTTTTCTGGTGGGGTTTAAGAGCTTTCAGGGCCAGCCAGAAAGAGGAAGGGAAAGTTTGTTTTAATGGTTTCCCTCGGGGGCAAAGGATGCTTTGGAAAAAGAAACAGGTGGGGCGTAGAAAAACAAATGTTCCATTGTTTTCTCTGAAAGGGGCGTAGGGGAAGCTGTGGAAAAGACCGAAAGGGGGGTAAAAGAAAACAGAAACTGGGAATAACCGGTTAAACCCCATCCAAGAAAAAGGCACGTTTTTTTTTGGGGTCGGGTCTCTTGTCCTCCAGGTTCAAACACTCCAATTTTGCAGCTCGGGGGCAAATCTAAGGGGAGTCGCAAAAGGGTTGTCCTTATTTGGGGGCCCCTAAACTCAATCAATTAAATTTCATTGATACGGAGGGGAAGAGGATAAAGAAAATTTTTCTTTTTGGTTTAAAACCATTGAGGAAACCTCGATAGGTCTACACAGAAACCTTAGGAACCCACCTCCCCTTTTTTTTTCTTTCCCACTGCAAACCTACTGGAACTTAGTTCCAGGGGTGATGTGGGAAGGGGCTTCAAATTGACTCCTGCATTCAGGCATCGGAAAAATTCCGCCCACTGGGTCTCTGATTGGGCTTGCCGGGTTGATTGCGGTTAGTCTCCATTTGCCGGGATTTACTGGACTGGTTTTGGCCCAACCAATTCAGTGGTTTCCAATCTTTGGGGATAATTTCCCCAGGAAAAAAACTAGGGGCCAAAACGGGTTTCTTTTTCTCACCTTTCAAAAATATAGGTTCTTTTTATGGGGGGGACCACAGGAGTTTTCAGATAAAGCTGGTGCTGTTGGATTTTCGGTTGGGGGTGGGTGAAAGAAAATTGGGGTAAAAGGGCCCAACCCCCCGGGGTTTAAGGTGGCCCAAATTTACTTTAAAGGGTGGGGGAAAAAAAGGGGATTGGTGGGTTTTTCCCCCATTTGGGAAAAAAGGGAAAAAAAATAAGGGTTAAAAACGGGTTTGACGTAAACAAAAAAGCGGAGTGGGGGTTAATTCTAACCAAAAACTAAAATTAGGAAAAAGAAGGAAAAAAAATATTAAAACTAAATTAAAAACCTTTTTGGGAACCTAAACCCTTTTTTTTTTTTCCCACAAAAAAATACGGAGCTTCGGGTGCCCCGTTCTTTTGGTCCTCTCCTGCCACAAATCGAGGTTGGGGGCTTATTGGGCCTAGGCCTTTCCCAATTTTAATTGTTTGAATGATTGGTTGAGGAAAATTGGCAAAATTTCGTTTTTTTTTTAACACCATTAGGACCCCCTTTACTGTTCCCACCTTTGAAAACAGGGGTTGAGACCTTTAGAAGGCCAGATCCTGCATTTGTTTTTTTTGTTTCCACTGGGCAAACTTTTCACCTTGGGGGGGTGGTTTTCAAGGGTTGGATTTTGGAGGGCCACAATGTGGTAAGGGACTTTTTGTAGAATCAGCGATCCGAAAATTCACACGGTTTTCCCTTCGAAGAGTTTTCACGATTGAATTTGCGGTTAGGAAATCCTCAATTTTTGCCCGATCCTGAACTGGATTTGATTTATTGACCCCAATTGAAAAAATTTATTGTTGGTTAAATTATTTCCGAAACAAAAAAAATCCTTCCCAGCCAACGGTTTTTTTTTTGTTGGTTTTGATTTTTTTTTTTTTTTTCCAAAAAAAAAATTTTTTTCTTTGTTGAAACAGGACAGTTTTCAAATAACTGGTTTTTGGAATTTCCGGTAAGTTTGAATTGGGATAAAATTCTGGATAAAGGAATATCCTCCCAAGTTTTTATTAAAAAAAGTTGGTACAAAATTTTTTTTTTTTCTCGGGTTTGATTGTTCAATAGGCAAACTTTTGCAAATTCAAAAAAAACGGTTATTATTAAAACTAACTTAGGATTTTATTACTTCAAAAAAATAATAATATAATCCAATTTTCAACAAAAAAAACACCCAAAAAGAATTCAGCAAATATTTTTTTTCCTAATAAAAGTATTTTTTACCCAATAAAAATTCAAGTTCCCTTTAAATTTTAATTTCCCCAAATAATAAAAATTCTTTTTAATTATAAACTGCAAAGCTTTTTCCCTTTATTTTTAAAAAGCTTGCTTTGCTTAAATTTCCAAAAAAAAAAACCTTCCTCTCCCTTTTTTTCTTTTCGGGGACCTAAAATTTGGGGAATTTCCAGGGTGATTTTCGGAAAAAAACTGTTAGGTCTCCAATTTTCAAGGAAAAAAGAAATTTTGTTTTTTTTGCCTTTGTTGTTTTTTTATATATGTGGTTGTGTGTTTTAAAGTTGTGTATTTTTTACGGGTTGTGTGGGAAATTTTTATTTTAATTTTAATATTATAATAAATATTATTAAGAATTATATATTAATATATTTTATATATATTATGTTTAACATACTAATAATATATACATTATTTTACACATATTTATTACCACCAATACATATTTAATACCTATTACTAGATTTTTAAACATAAAACATTTAATAATATATAAACATATATTACAACAACATATATTATAACAATTAAACTTTCCAAAACATATTTACCAAAATAATATAAAAAACCAACCCACAATAGAAATTAACATATTTACACATACTAATAAATAAATATAATTATATTATACCACATTTACACCAAAGACCACAGACACCCCACAAACCCCCCAACCCAATGGATTATAAATATATAAATTATTATATATATATATATATAATATATTATTATTATTTAAATTACATACATTTTAACCAATTTACAAATACATTTAATATATATATATATTAATAATATATTATATATAATAATATATATATTATAATATATATATATGGCAATATTAATAAATATTATATATATAATTAAATATTATATATTAATATATATATTATAATATATATAATATTTATTTGTTTGTTTTGCCCTCTTCTTTGCAATCCAAAAACAAAAAATTTTTGTTTTATCTTCCCTTCAGTAAATTTGGATATTTTACTAGTTCCATTATTTTTCTTCCCTCACAGATTCTTATTACTTTTTCAAAAACTTGTAATTTAAATTTTGTTTTATGTGGGGACAAAAAATAATGGTAAAAAAGGAAAAGTTTTTCCCCAAACAAAAAAAAAAACTTTTTATTACAGGAAAATTTTTTTTAACAAAAAAAAAAAAAAAAAAAAAAAAAAAATTTATTAAACTGTAAAAAAGGATTAATATATAAAAAAAAGTTAAAAATTTAAAAAGTTATATCAAAATTAAAAATTTTTAATATGTCCAAATAAATTTAATAAACAAATCTTGAGTTCATTTTATTTTATTTAATCCAATTAACAAAAAATTTTATAACCATTATTAAAAATTATCCCAATCTTTTTTAGTTTTTTAACAAATAAAAACTTTGCCCAACCTTTACTCCTAATTGTTTAAAAAAACATTACAAAAAAAACTTTCATAATTAATCCAAAAATTTTTAAAGCAAAAAGCTTTTTTTATTTTAAAATTTAAATAAAACCAATGTTCCAATGCTTAAAAAAAAAAAAATTGTAAAGCAGGAATTCCTTTTTCTTTCCAACATACAATGATTGGAAAAATAATAAAAAAAAAATTGTAAAAAAAAATA
>NW_023638960.1:5000-13329 GCF_015228065.2 Penaeus monodon
GGAGTTCTTGGTGGTTTAAAATAGAAAGAAGTGGGAGAAAGGGGGAAAACCACTACTGACCGGTAAAATAACCCCCATCTTAGCGATTTGGGAAAGGGGACAGAAAGAGGGTATTTAAAATTTGGGGGAGGGGGGAGGAGGGGGGGAGGGTTGGATATTTTAGGGATCGGCCCAAAAATTAGTAGATTAGAGGATGTAATGATGAAACAAATTTTCGCAAACTATTTGTTTTACTTTTCCCAATTGACGAGGGAATAGCAGATGCTCTTTTTAAAGGAATAAGGGTGATATTTTGTTTTGGAGTCCTCTTTTGTAGCGGAACTGCCCAGGGGCACTTTTTAAAGCAAAGTGCTTTAGGCAATCAGAATTCCCAGGGAAACCTTTGGAGGTATAGGGTCTTGAGGTAGGGTAGCTTATGGCAGTTTAAGACGTGTTGTGAAATTGTTTTATTTTGAATGGGGGTGAGGGGGAGGGGGAGAATACAAGGGGAAAGTAAAAGTATCCCGTGGGCTTATCAAAGCACCAGCAGGGGATTAGAGGGGTAGTATGAATAGGAAAAGGGGAGAATGGGAAAATGGTCATAAGGAAAGTGGTTAAAAGACCGTGGAAATTAAAAGAAAAGAAAGGGAGCATAGAGAGGGTCAGTGCATGAAAAAAAAAAAAAAAAAAAATTAAAGTCACCCACTATGAGGAAAGGGGTTTAAGTTGGGGAAATTTGATTTTTAAAAAACAACAAAGCAAGGGGGGGGAAGGGGAAGTAGATGAAAAAACTGTGATCCACGATGAAGGAGGATCGGATAAAGGCAAAAATTGGTTTTAAAGGGAGGTGGACATAGGGTTTGATGATAAATATGGAGGAAAAAAGGGAAGTGGGGGAAAAGACAAAAAGATAATTTAGGGTTGGGATTGGAGGGTGTTGAAAGGTCCTTTTAAAGGGATAATAATGGGTAAAAGGAAAGGGTAGGGGAAAGGGCAGGTTGGGGAGCGGAAACCCCGAATATTCCAAAGAAGGATGTTTTCTTTTTGATTAGATTGTGAGGGGTTTAGAATTTTGGGGAAGCAGCTAGAGGGGGAAAGGACGGAGGGGCGAGATGGAGGGTGTGGGGGGTTTTTTTGGGGGTTCTACTAGGGGGGGTATTTGGAGATGGAGGGTCTGAGGAAGGGATACTTGTGAATAAGGGGTCAGGTGTACGGGGAGTGGAAGGGATAGAGGGGGGTGGTGGAGGGTAATGTGGGGGGGTTGGGGGCGGGGGGGGGGGGGTGTTGGGGGGGGTAGGAGGTTTGGGGGAGGGGGGAATCGTTAGGAGGGGGATGGATATCGAGTTTTCTTGGAGGGGGGAAGGAGCAGGGGTTTTAAGTTTTGGGGGGTTTAGTGAAATTTTCATTAGGAATCTTGAAAATTTTCAATGGTTTTTTTCTAAAAGTTGGGGGAGTTTGGGGGGTGTCCTAGCGCCAAAAATTTTTTCAGAGGGAGGAGGTTTGAGGACGAACAGGGAGGGATTTCCTCCCAGTAGACGTTTTAAGGGGAAAGGGCATGTCTAGGAAGAATTTTTCTTGTTTTTGGGGGTTTTTTCGATGACCCCTGGGGGGGTGGGTAGCATTTCTATGTTGCCCTAGTTTTGAGCAGGAAAATAGATCTTTCCACAAACTGACCCAACTTTTCTGATGGAATTTGTGGGGGGAATTTAAAAAGTTTTGGGGAAAGATTTAGGGTTGGAGGGGTTTTGCAAGGATGGGGGTTCCCTATAGGGCTGTTTGTTTTGTTTTAAACTAAGCTTTGGGTTTTGGATGTTACTGTGACAAGACGGGGGCGGGCGGGTCGGGTACGGAAAAAGACTTTACCTATTGTTTTTGGAGACTTGTTTGGAAAAAGAAGGGTGTTGTCAAGTAGGGGGCGGGGAGGTCACAAAAAAAGGGCCCATTTGGGTGCCGGGGGGGGGTATTAAATTGTTGAGTGTAGGGTAGTCGAAAGGGGGGGGGCTGCATGAGTAGTGTTTAGGGGGGTAGTGTTATGGGAGGTGGGAAAAAGGCTGTAAGGTATTAATAAGGGGGGTGGGGTGTTTTATGTGGGGGTTGTGGGGTAGAGGTGTTAAGTTGAGCATGCTGGGGGGGTTTTGGGAAAATTTTCCCTTTAAAATCGACTGTTGGTACTGACTTGTAGGATTTATGAGGGGGGATTTTTTGCGTTCGGAGCCGTGGCAAAAAGGGGCCTGGGGTCGGGGGAAACGGGGGGTTTACCGTTGGGGGTATTTTATAAAAGGGGGGCCTCATTGCCCCTAATAGTGGGGTAAGTTTTCATTTTCTGGCCATGTAAGCCTGGATTTTGTTGGGGATAAAACGGTCCACCCCTCAGGGTCCCCTTGAGGGGTAAGGGCTAGATAACTAAGTCAGGGGAATACCGTGCCCATGGCTCCCTCAGGCCGTTCAGGACTGGCACAAAGTCAGCTTTTCATCCTTTCAGCACGGCTCTCACACCTTAGGAGGTGGATAGCAGAAGGGTTTGGTGAAGGGACAGAAACGAAAAGTGGGAAGGAAAATAAAGACCATGCAAAATTAGTTGAGTCGAGGGCTCAGTCCCAAGGTTGGGGAGTTCCCCATCATTGGGTCCCAGTCTCCGCCTCCTAAGCCCCCCCACGAAAACAATGGGCAAGGGATTGGGGGAGGACTGGTTTGATATTTATATGATATTTCATTAAATACATTCATGAAAAATCTTATTCTCACTGAAAATACACAGAACTTCCCTAGAAAGCTAATTCCCCCTTTACTCTATATTTCCGAAATAGGAGGCAAATTCCCAAAAGCGAGAGCAATAATCAGCTGGCAGAATTATCGTGCCTTTGTCACCTTGCACCATGTCACGTGACTATTCTCTTGTGACGTCACACGTAAACATACATGAGGGAATGTTTGAAACTTTCATGGATCTGCACGTCCTGCGCCTGCATTTTGACAGCTAATGTTTTCTTTGCGATGACTAAAAAATGCGGAATGACTGCATATCTGTGGAGTAAAAAAGGTAATAAAGGACGTCTGTATTGGCACCGGTGTTAAGTAAGCGTGCAATAGGAATTTGAGCTTTATTTTGTAAGTTTTCCAGCGAAATTTATGTGGCAGATGATCAACACTGGACTCTGATTTTGGTAAAAAACTTGGATGTAGAAGTTAAAGCCTGAACAAAGATTTGGTTAATTTATCGAAAATGACAACCGGGTCTTCCCAGACAATATTTATATCATCAGATTTGTTTTCGTGAGATGACAACGAAACCTGATGATATTTCAGTAGCATTCTCCAGCCGACAATCTTGATGAGATCTGATAAGTCACAATAGCAGGGGAGGGCATGAAGTAGATCAGGGAAATTGTGGGGTAAAACAAGCTGAAATAAGAAGAAAAGAGAACAGAAATGTGTAAAACAAGCACAAAAAAAACCCTTAAAATTGGACAATGAAACTCTACGGACATCGCCGCTATCTTTCAAACTCTACGCACCGACGCGCCAACTTTCGAAAACTCTACGGGAACCAAACCCATCGTTCGGTAAAAATCTGCGGGATTTCACATAATCCAGATCCCCCGTGGTAATCGTACAATGTGTCCTAAGCAATAAACCGACCTAACCTTAATCCTGTATACACTACGATCTATATATTCCCTAGCCAGGGGCTATGCCCCCTGGATCCCCTGTGGTAATATATCGCCTAGCCAGGGGGCGTAGCCCCCTGGACCCCAGGGGTAATTATTGCCAGCCTGGGACCCCGGACCCCGTGGTAATATTTACACCTAGCCAGGGGATAGGCCCCTGGACCCCCAGGGTAAAACCACATACCTTTATATCGCGAAACACCGAACGTTTCTTGCTTCCGGCTATGGTCACATTTGCTCTTGTTTCTAATCACTTTTATCAGCATTTGCGGCACTGGATGGGTTCAAATATCAGGCTGTGATAGAAACGAATGTCTATTTGTCCAGTATATCCACAAAGGGCTTTAAAAATGACCAGAGTAGCCGCAGCACTCGAAATAAAACATTGCTCACCGGCGTTTCACGACGTATTGGCGCTGCTGGTTGTCAAATCTCCCGGTGGCAAAAGGCGCAGGCGCACACGGTTAATGTACAGAATAGCATAAATACTTACCAAAACGTAAATTAAGAACAATTAAAAGGAAAAGAACGCATACATATATGAATTCGAGAAAACGGACGCTGATAATGACAAAATATTCGTTCTCACGAGCGCGAAGCAATACAGGACTATTGGAATGAGCTTCCGCGTCACATTTGTTTGATTCTCGCGAAGTAAACATGGAAGGGACTTAGAAACGAAGGGGCGATCTTCACTCGTATCTGTCCTATATCTCCCTTATTTTCGATTTGCACACCTTTTGCCATAGATGAAAAGGGTCTTAGTTTTTGTCAAGGTAACCACTCCATACACTTATTTTACTGTACTCTTGGTTGACATGCACGATAAATTTTCCAAAGATTTACTTGTAAGTTCTAGGATAAAATGTAAAGGCAGAAAACTTGGTGATTTGGATAAAAGGGAAATTCTTGAACTTGACCATGTCAGCCTAATATTAAATACCGTGAATACAGTGGCCTCAGTACCTTTGGCACTCTAGTAAGGGCCAGCAAGCATTCATCACGTATGTATAGCAAACTGGCTGGTTCCTGTTAATGACAAATCCCAGTGGTAATCTACAAACTGGTAAATATTTGAAGTACATTTCCATTTGGATCATGATGATATTGGTGGATTCCTTTCACCCTCTACTACCTAAATTATGTACCACATTTGCTGAAGAACCCCCAGGCTCCCACATTCTTGTCTCCATAGCAGTGGAGGCGTGGAAGGTCCCAGGGAAATTGTGGGGTAAAGTCAGTAAGATACACAGCATCAGATATTTGCTGAGTAATTCATGAACCTTGAGCTGAGATCATGACCTTTGCATCTTATGATGCAAAGGTCATGATCTCAGCTCAAGGTTCATGAATTACTCAGCAAATATCATCTATAGTTGAATAGACTACAAATAATGTATTATGAGAAAAAAATAATATGAAGCAAAAATAGTGACTGATTCTGTGTATCTTACTGACTTTACCCACAATTTCCTGGGACCTTCCACGCCTCCACTGCTATCGGAGACAAGAATGTGGGAGCCTGAGGGTTCTTCAGCAAATGTACATATTAGGTAGTAGAGGGTGAAAGGAATCCACCATACCAATATCATCATGATCCAAATGGAAATGTACTCCAAATATTTACCAGTTTGTAGATTACCACTGGAATTTGTCATTAAACAAGGAACCAGCCAAGTTTGCTATACATATGTGATGAATGCTTGCTGGCCCTTACTAGAGTGCCAAAGGTACTGAGGCCACTCACTGCATTCACGGTATTTAATATTAGGCTGACATGGTCAAGTTCAAGAATTTCCCTTTTATCCAAATCACCAAGTTTTCTGCCTTTGCATTTTATCCTAGAACTTACAAGTAAAATCTTTGTTCAGGCTTTAACTTCTACATCCAAGTTTTGTACCAAAATCAGAGTCCAGTGTTAATCATCTGCCACATAAATTTCGCTGGAAAACTTACAAAATAAAGCTCAAATTCCTATTGCACGCTTACTTAACACCGGTACCAATACAGACGCCCTTTATTACCTTTTTTACTCCACTGATATGCAGTCATTCCGCATTTTATAGTCATCGCAAAGAAAACATTAGCTGTCAAAATGCAGGCGCAGGACGTGCAGCTCCATGAAAGTTTCAAACATTCCCTCATGTATGTTTACGTGTGACGTCACGAGAGAATAGTCACGTGACATGGTCAAGGTGACAAAGGCACGATAATTCTGCCAGCTGATTATTGCTCTCGCTTTTGGGAATTTGCCTCCTATTTTGGGAATAAAGGGTAACCACAGGATTGTCAAGGGGAAATTAGCTTTCTAGGGAATTTCTGTTTATTTTCAGTGAGAATAAGATTTTGTATGAATATGTTTAATGAAATATATAAATATCAAACCAGTCACACACACGCGCATACACACACAACACACACACACATTCACACACACACACACTCACACACACACACACACACACACACACACACACACAACACACACACACACACACACACATATATATATAGATATTATATATATATATATATATAGTAAAAAATATATCATATATATATATTATATATACAAACATATATATATGTAATGCAATATATATATATACTAAAATATATATATATATATAATATAATATATATATATATATATATATATAATTGTATGTATATATATATATACATATATGTATGTATGCATATATGAAAGTATATTTAGAGTTAACAACGCAAACGTCTGACCTGAGAAAATATTATCAATTTACAATACACAGATGTGACCTTCTTAACTGCCGAGTTTCGTATATCACCCAGGGTCGGACAAAGACGCGTCCCAGGCAGTACCCGCGACTTTGACCATTCTGGAGAATCTGGTCATTTCAGCATCATAGGAAAATCACCCTCAAAGGCCGATCGAAGGGCGGACCTATGAATTACGACGATCCGCAGCCAGCCAATCAGGAAATAGCGACCTAAGCTGACACTTGGATCAGCCACACCTATTTTCCTGTAAGACGGGTCATCGCCCCGCCTAGCGAGCCGACCCGAGTTATAAAGACGGTAGCAAAGACACACTTGGTACTGCCGAGAGGATGGTACTGAAACCGGCTCCAATGGAAAATGGGAGCCCCACACGAACACCTCCATGGGTTCACCAGGGGCATGAGCACAGCGCACAGCATAGCCACGCTCTTGAGCACAATAAACACGGGCGCATCTGTGGCAGTATTCCTTGACCTGGAGAAGGCTTTCGAATTGCCATTCAGGAGAGCCTGATCCAAAAAGGAATCAGAGGTAAGCTCTTGGCTTGGATAGGTGACTACTTTAGGAATAGAAACAGCCAGAGTCAAATTCCAAGGTCACCTATCACAGCACATGCCACTAGAAAATGGAACGCCACAGGGTGGGGTTCTCAATCCAGCCCTGTTTAACACACTAATGTCCTGTATCCTCAACATAAACTCCCAGGGGGGTGCAAGATCATCTCCTATGCAGACGATCTTGCTATCATCTCCACTGGACCACACTGCCTAAACAAAGCCCAGCGCTGTCTGGACTTGGTATCCGAGGAGTGTTGCAGGAACAGGACTAAAGATCTCTGCAGCCAAATCCAAAGCCATGGCTCTGAGACAGAGAGTTCAAGGCACAAGTCTGAAAATCCAGGGAATGGACTTGGAGTGGGTTCAGGAATACCTGTACCTTGGGGTAAGGATAGACCGGACCCTCTCCTTCCGCCAGGAGGTCCAGTACCTGCTTGACCGAACAAAGGCAAGACTGTCTGTCATGAGAGCAATGAGTGGAAGACGCATAGGGGCCAGACACAGAGTACTAAGATCATTCTACGTACATGCTGTCAGGCCCATTGTAGACTATGCCTCCCTCGCTCTGATTGGCATCAAGAGGAAAATATAAAGACGATTGGAGACAGTCCAAAACAAAGCCGCCAGGGTCATTCTGGGTGCCCCAAGGTGGGCGAAGGTCCTCAACCTCTAGTGGAGACAAACCTTCTCCCCTTGGCCTCACGAATTGATCTAACGGCAGCCCAATTCTTATCAAAGGTCATCCAGGCTCCCAGGAACACAAGCCTAAGACACAAAATAGTCAGATGCCTAGAACAAGATAACGAGCTCTTTGCAAACAACTCCTGGCTGTCTCACACAGCCAGGGTGCTTATACGCCATCAGCTCAAAGAACCGCTCCTGGCCAAGGGCATGGACTTCCCACACCTGATTTGTCGAAGCTCCGCCGTGGGCACAAACCTCGATAGAGTTCTCGGTCATGAGACTGGCAAGCAAAAAGAGTGAATATTGTACGCCTAGCCTAAAGGCAGAAACCCAGAGGGTCATTGCATCCATCACCCCTCCGGAGAGCCAAACATATTACACGGACGGATCGGTCGATCCCTTGACCCACACTGCAGGCGCCGGCTTCGCAGCAAGGGATGCCACAATATTTATGAGAGTAACAGACAACGCCTCCTCGCTACAGGCAGAGGCAGTTGCTATCATGGAGCACTGAGTCACGCGTCCGTGAGGAAGGACCGTGGTCATACACACAGACTCCAAAGGAGCCGTCGACGTCTTCAGCAGCGTCACCCACTGACAACATCTACCTGACAACCTCAGCACAATAGCACAAAGGATGCTGTCAGGTAAGTTAAAGCACAAAAATTCCAGCGAAAC
>NW_023638960.1:20929-22599 GCF_015228065.2 Penaeus monodon
CGTCAGTTGCGTCGCTTGAAGAAGGCGCCTGCCACTTTCTTTATTATTGTTTTTAAATGTATATCTTGTACCGGTACAACCAAGTTTTACGAGTGTGCATGTGAAGAAAATTGTGTTATTACTATGATCATAAACGCACTTCTAATGCGCTGGTACGTCTTCATATATGCACATGCCCATACTATGTATGCTCTTGAATCTCGAAGCCTTTCTGTAAAGGGACTTGTGAGAAACCATTAATTTTGACTAATAGAGGGTATTCCATATAGGTGGTAAGAAGAGTCGTGTTCTTAAAGTGCTACTGAATTGGAAGTGTATTTGTTGTGGATTCTTCGAGAAAGAATCAGATAGAAGGTGATATTAGAACTGATATCCCACGATGATTTTCACTTCGCGGTGATACATACATGCATAAATACATATATGTATATTTATTTATTTATCTGATTATAGTAGAAGGCTTTTCTTAGAATTTCAAGGCAAAGTATTGTAAGGATGCCTGGTAAGATTTCCAGCCTCGACGAAAATGGTTTTAGTGAAAAAAGAAGATTCATGGACACTGGTCTTTATCTCGTGTTGTTGAAAAGGTGAAATTCTGACGGCACTAGCATAAGGGTACTGTGTGGGTGTGGTGCTCAAACGGCCCTTCTCGAAGCGGCGTCCGAGGCCTCGAAGCACCGAGTCGCACAGGCGAGGAAAAGCCACGCCTTAGGCCGCAGGCGCAACGGACGGGCTGGAGTCGAGGTGGGGTTGAGTTCACCTTTTATCCTTTCAGCTAAGAATCTAATGTCCACTTTCCGTATCTGACGGGGGAATTCAAAGGGATGGTTGGCATTGTTGGCATTGCAGGATGGCAGAGGCCTCGCGTGACTTCTATGGTATTTTCTTGCAAGCTGGTAACAAGAAAGTTGTGTAACACCAAATAAGGCCAAATACTTCGGTGTAGATTTACAGGGAAACCCAATGACCCTCTCAGAGAAAGGGAAAAACTACACTCATTTGAAATGATCTGCAGTGAAAAAAAGTTTCAACTATTGCTGCATAGAGCAGCGCGTGTTCTGAAGGTGTTCCGAGGCAGACCTTTTCCCAACGGGAAACATGTTGAAAGGTTAACAGGGTTTATGGCCCTCGCCGTCCTGTTTGTGCATTTCCAGGAGTGGCCGCAGCAAGAGGGACTTGGTCTCCGAGGGGTCCACGCTTCCTAAACTGTAACTGTGCTTTCATATGTCTTTAATGATGGAAAATAACCAGGTTCACACACATGGCAGGGAGTAGTTGCAACAAAGAGTAATAATTTGGAAAGTTGGATGGCAGTGTGAAACTCAAAAATTACTGGTCGTACTTGACAATGTGACTTGCAGACTGAAAATATCAAACTGATACATTAATGAAATCTAAGATGCTTTTCAGCTGTGAAAATTGAAGATAATGTGTTTAATTTAGGAATACCCTTGACAGCTACTGGTCTGCAAAAAGCAGTCGTATTTGGGGAAAACAGTGTTTCATGTTTGTTTATATAAGGTAATCCAATGAAAACTTTCCTGAAAGAACAGGTTGGTTCTAATCAAGCCGTGTTTCATATTGCCTATGGTATTGGGCGTTGTGCAGTTGACTCTATGGAAGCAGCCAAATGGAGGCTGAGTTTGTAATTGTGGATGTATGTGATAACT
>NW_023638960.1:22699-37699 GCF_015228065.2 Penaeus monodon
GATGGTGTTATTATTATTATAAATGTTATAATTACTATGTCATAAACATTAGTAACAGCAAAATGAAAACCTAAAATATTTTCACAAATCAAGGAAAAGGTGAACGGGTGAGATAGGTAGTACTCGTAATTGGCTCATTGGTAACTTGGTACAAGTGTGGTTATCTATGTGTAAAAACAAAGATAACTCACAAGAGGTATGGCATGTACATACATGCCATGCCTATTGGCAATGGGTTAATATGGTATTAAAGTTTAATAAAAATCCACAGTACTTGTACAGTACTTTTGAATATGCATTTAATATTTTCATGCAAGTCTTGAATTTATATTGATTATACTGTTAATTGATGCTTCGTTCATGACTTAGAAAATAATATTTTATGGTAACCCTCCTCCAGGCTGTGTTTGAGGTGTTAAGGAATTGTCCAGCAGCAGCAGCAGCTGAAGTTTTCCTATCCAGATGTGCCCATCTTATTACTAGGTTTGTATTTGCAGTTTGAAAACCTTTCAAAACCAAGCAAAAACAAATGGTTAACTAGACTTTTAAAAGATGTTTGATACTGTGTCATAGGATTAGTAGTAATAATAGTAATAAATGAAATATCCACATAATACAGTTTTTCAGTAATAAGATAATTTTAAAATTAAAACAGGTAGGGTTAATGATTTATAAATAAACTTAATTAATTAATGTTTTTTGTAAGCAGATAGGAATGAAATTTAAATATGGTATCTGTAATGAACATAGTTCTTGTTTCAGAACGGGCAGTAGTGTTGCTTTGCATGAAAGTCTGAGGATTTCCTTTTGTATGAGTTTTTATTTTCTGAAAGCAGCTGATTCCACAGAATGTATTTTCAATTAGTGTGTAATTGAAGTATACATTTTATAAATGTGTATGGTATTGTGAAATTTTTATGAATGGGTTGTTGTCTTTTTAAGATGAAATTGCGTTTGAGCAGTGAAATCTGGGAATTTTCATTGTAATTCCGAGTGACTTGTTTCTGTATGATAATCTTGTCATGTACGTTAATACTCGGTTCTCTTTGGCAGTTGATGTAAATCTTTTATAAATGAAGTGCATATTTTGTAAATGTGGTTGATATGGCAAGATTTTGATTGAACAAGTTACGTCTTTAAAGTCTGACGTTCCTTTTGAATTCTATTTTGTAACTTTTAATGTCGGCTCTGTGTCATCATGTCATGTCATTTTTTTTTTTTTTTAGTGGTTGTTGTGTGTACGTGAAGTAACTCTTATAAAAGTGTTTGATACAGTGATACTTCAATGAATGGATCACTTGTCTTACATTTGATCAGTCAAATCTGGGAATTCTTCTTTTTATTGTCTGGTGACTTGGTGATGTACCATGTACATTATTTTTTATTTTCATTATGTAAGTAGGGTATACATTTTCTAAAGGTTTGGTATGTTGATTCTTTTATGATTGTATGATTTGTGTCCTTTTAATGTGATGAGTTTGAGCAACAAAATATGGGAATTCTGTTTGAAACCTATAATGACATTGATCTGTATCATCTTGTCATGTACGGTATTACCCTTCTATTTTTTAGTTTTAAATATTTTATAAATGTTTATGGCAAGACTAATGAGTGGATGACGTACGTCATTTTAAAGTAATGTTGTGTTTTAGCAACGAAATGTGAGAATTCTATTTTGTAACATCTAATGACTTGGTTCTTTACCATAATTTTGTCATGTATGGCATTACCAATATCTATTTTTGTTAGTGGATAAAGGAGGTATATATTTTAAACTGTTTTATGGGAATACAAAAAAAAAACAATAAATTTTTTTTTTCCACTTGAACTGTGAAAGAGCATGAGTAGTACTAACTGCACTTGCATGGACGTCCAAACAATAATGCATGTGAAAGTTTTAAGTAGGTGATCAAATAATCTTACTAAACCTTACTAATAATTGAGCTGGCATGTTCCT
The DNA here is from genome assembly GCF_015228065.2 of Penaeus monodon. Lineage (NCBI taxonomy): Eukaryota > Metazoa > Arthropoda > Malacostraca > Decapoda > Penaeidae > Penaeus > Penaeus monodon. The sequence goes on from NW_023638960.1 coordinate 24,657, forward strand.
AAAGTGCGTCATCCCCCTTCAGCCCTTTCTCCTTGAGCTGTGCTTCTTTTGCATTATATGGAGTATACTGCTAAACAATTTGATATCCATTGAATAAAGAAAATAAGAAATAACTGAATATATATTTTTTAGATGCTTTGGATGAGTGATGAGACAATTTTTTTTTTTTTTAATTGAGGAGAGTAGTAAAGATATAAATATTTGGTTGTGAATCCCTGAAATAGTAATATCTGGTGTATTGTTGTTTTACTTTTTACTTTTTGTTCATTTTGTTTTACTCTTGCAGACAGCAAAATCTGTTTGATGTGAAGGGATTGATGGCGTAAGGACAGAAGTAAGCACTGTTTGTTGGTAAGTGAAGTAAGAACTTCATTATTTTGTATTTTGCAGTTAACTGGGAAGACATGTCTAGAAGTAGAAGATAAAATCTGTAAGTATGTGAGTGTAATTCACTTACTCTTTTTGCAGACAATGAGGTTCGTAATACTGATAAATTTCTCATAAAGGTGGCTGGGCACGTGACTACAGAAAAGCTGTTTTCAGTTCCCTTGCCAAAGAGGAGGAAACAGATCTCGTGGAATGTGTTCCAGAGACATTAGGTGGGTATTGTTTTTCTGCAGCATTAGTGAATTGTATAAAGTAACTTGTAACTTGGTTAACCAATTATTTTGTAATTTCTTTTGCCTTAACAGTTAAAATATGGCAGTATTTGTGGATTGACTGTCCCTCCAGCAACACACACATGGAGGAGTCCCTCAAATTAAACCATGGCTCTCAGGCAACCTAAGTGGAGGAAGGGCTACCTTCACATGGCTTACACAGGTACATTATGAAGTGCTATTTTGTTACTAGAATAATGGTGAAACACATTTGTATGGCAACAGTGATCCTATCTGGCAGATAATGATAGTATTTTCTAAAAAAAAAAAAAAAAATATATATATATATATATATATATATCAATTTTTTTGGATTATTTGAATTGTTTATGGTGTGTAAATGTACATGCAGTCTCTACTTGAAATTATGGAGATATAGTAAAAATGGCTTCTATTGTATTGGTAGGTTTTCTTAATTACTATACATTTTTCTTTCATAAGTTTGTGAAATCTTTTAAATACTGCTGGCAATTCAACTATAATTTGAAGGCTGTGAAAAGTTGACATTACTCTAAGACTGCATTGTGACTCCAGGCACAGAACAGGACATTGCTTGTTCTTTCACAGGTAAATAAGAATAGAAGTTCTTTGATATAGCTTACTAAAGAAATGAAATTTAATGTAAAAATAATGCCTATTGGATGAAGTATTTACCAAGATTTTTCTTGGTAACTGATTATTACTGTGTAACTGTAGTTGTCATCTTTAGATTTTTGAGAATTTTAAAAGCAAATAAATGACTCCAAACACTTGAGCATGAAAGATTCAATTAGTAGACTTACCAGACCCCAATGTTTATATTTAGACAAGTATAAATGTTATTCCAGTTGTATTATTTTGATGAGACCCCTTTTTGGTTGACAGACTGTGACGGCAAATGTAGGTGCTACCCAGAGGACGAGAGGTGTGGGAGTGCTAGTTCATTTTAGGAAGACAAGGGAGGTAAGAATCCAAAAAGCTATTCATATTAGTCATTCATATCTTCATGTAGCTATATACAGAGGAGAGGTTAGGCATGTCATGAAAGTCCTGAAACAAAATAATTTCTTGGAAGCTAGAATTTAGGTGTGAATGTGATAATTAATGTGCTGAATATTCATCCAGGCAGGATTAGAGGTAACAAGGTGCCAGTTTCTCATCTTTTGAAGACCAAGAGTGCTTGCAGAAGGGGATGATGACTTCTTTCCCAGGTAAGGATATTAAAAATTTTAGTTCACTGAGGATATGAAAGCAGATGGAGAAGACAGTAAAGAGAAATGAGTATACCTCGCATATTTTTAGTAAAAATCTGCCAACTGTATGCTCTTTCTGTTTGAAGCAGGTGGATCATCAATTACCATAGGTGTTTTCCACATTTTCATTGGAGATCATCGTTTACATATATATTTTTATTGATATATACATATACATATATATATTTATCGATACATACATATATACATATACATATACATATACATATACATATACATATACATATCATATACATATACATATATATATATATATATATATATATATATATATATATATATATAAAATATTAATATATATATATATATATTTATAATAAATATATATATATATTAATATATAATACACATACTATTATATATATATAATATATACATAACACCCCACACACACACACACACACACACACACACACACCACACACACACACACACACACACACCCCACACACCCCACACGCATATATATATATATATATATATATATATATATATATCGTGGTATGTAGTGTATGTGTGTATGTTGTTGTTGTGGTTGTGTTGTGTGTATTATGTATGTGTGTGTGTTATGTATATATATATATTATATATATATATGTATATATATATTTTATAATATATATATATATATATAATATATAATATGTATATATAATATTATATATATATATATATATATATATATATATATATATATAATATAATGTATATGTATATGTATATGTATATTGTATATGTATATTTATATGTATATGTATATGTATATATGTATGTATGATAAATATATATATATATGTATATATATAATAAAATATATATGTAAACGATATCTCAATTAAAATGTGAAAACACTATGGTAATTGATGATCCACTGTTAAAATAAAGATACATTGAGAATTTTTACTAAAATATGAGGTATATCAATTTCTATTTAATGTCTATATCTATGCTTTATATACTCATGAATTTTTTAAAATTTATTAATATCCTTACCTGTAAAGAAGTCATATCCCTTCTAAGCAATTGTCTTCAAAAGATGAGAAATGCACCTTGTTACCTCTAATCCTGCTGATGATATAATTCAGCACATTAATTATACATTCAACACCTAAATTCTAGATTCAAGAAATTAATAGTTATCATATAATATAATAAATATTTTCTAAATATTTTATATATACAATTATATTACTATAATTAAATACATTTAAAAATTCCCGGGATAATAATACCAAACAATTTAAAAAAGTTCATAAATTTAAAAAAAAAAAAATTAAAAAAAAAAAAAAAAAATAAATAAAAATTTTAAAAAAAAATTTTAATAGTAAAAAAAAAAAATTTAAAATTTTTAATTTTTATTAAACCAAAAATTAAAAAAATTTTTTTTAAAAAATTTAATTAAATAAAAAAAAAAAAAAAAAAAAATTTTAAAAAAAAAATAAAAAAATATAAATTTTTAAAAAAATAAATATAAAATTTTATATTTAAAAATTTTAAAATATATTATATAATATATATAATTTTTATATATATTATAAAATTTTTTATATATATAATTTTTATAAAATAATTTTATAAATAATAATAAAAAAATTTAAAATTTTAAAATATTTATAATTATAAATATATTATATATTATTAAATAATATATATAAAAAGAAAAATAAAAATAATTTAAAAAGTTTTTTGTTTTTTTGGGGTTTAAAATTTTTTTTTTTTTGGTTTTGGGGGTTTGGGGGGGTGGTGGTTTGGGGGGTTTTTGGGGTTTGGGGGGGGGGTGGGTTGGTGGGGTGGGGGGTGGGGGGGGGGGGGGTTGGGGGGGTTTTTTTGGTTTGGGTGTTGTGGGGGGAGAAAAAAAAAAAAAAAAAAAAATAAAAAAAAAAAAAAAAAAAAAATAATATTATTTAAAGAATGAAAAATTTTTAAAGGGTTTTTGGGGGGAAAAAAAGAAAAAGTATATAAAAAAAGAAAAGGGGTCCCAATGAAAGGGAAAAACCAGGAATTTTTTGGGTACCGAAAACAGAAAGAAGGGGGAAAAAAAAAAGGGGGTTTTTTTTTTCAAAGAAAAAATTTTAACTTTAAAAAAAATTTTAAAATTTTTTTAAAAAAAAAAAGGTAATTTTAAAAAAATTTTCCCTTTTCTGGCTTTCCCAAACATAATGACTGTGAAAGTTTCTAAGTAGGTGATCACATAATCTTAATAACCTTACTAATATTGAGGCTGGCATGTTCTTAAAGGTGCGTCATCCCCTTCAAGCCCTTTCTCCTGAGCTGTGATTCTTTGCATTATATGGAGTATATTGCTAAACAATGTTTGATATCAGTGAATAAAGAAATAAGAAATAACTGAATATATATTTTTTTAGATGCTTTGGATGGTGATGAGACAATTTTTTTTTTTTTTTAATTGAGGAGAGTAGTAAAAGATATAAATATTTGGTTGTGAATCCCTGAAATAGAATATCTGGTGTATTGGGTTTTACTTTTTACTTTTGTTTCATGTTGTTTTACTCTTGCAGACAGCAAAAAACTGTTTGATGTGAAGGGATGCTGGCGTAAGGGACAAGAAGAAGGCATGTTGTTGGTAAGTGAAGTAAGAACTTCATTAGTTGTATTTTGCAGTTACTGGGAAGACATGCTCTAGAAGTAGAAGATATAAAATCTGTAAGTATGTGAGTGTAATCACTACTCTTTTTGCAGAACACATGAGGTTCGTTAATACTGATAAATTTCTCATATAAAGGTGGCTGGGCACGTGACTACAGAAAAAGATGTTTTCAGTTCCCTTGGCCAAAGAGGGAGGAAACAGATCTCGTGGGAATGTGTTCCAGAGACATTAGGGTGGGTATTGTTTTTCTGACAGCATTAGTGAATTGTATAAAGTACCTGTAACTTGGTTAACCAATTATTTGTAATTTCTTTTGCCTTTAACGTCAAAATATGGCAGTTATTTGTGGATTGACTGTCCCTCCAGCAAACAACATGGAGGAGTCCCTAAAATTAAACCATGGGATCTCAGGCAACCTAAGTGGAGGAAGGCTACCTTTCACATGCTTACAAGGTACCATTATGAAGTGTATTTTGTTACGAGAATAATGGTGAAACAAATTTGCTATGGAAACAGTGATCCTATTCGGGCAGATAATGATAGTATTTTCTACAAAAAAAAAAAAAAAAAAATATTATATATTATATATATATAATATATATATATCAAGTTTTTGGATTATTGAATTGTTTTATGGTGGAAAAGGTACATGCAGCTCTACTTGAAAATTATGGAGATATAGTAAAATTGGCTTCTATTTATTGGTAGTAGGTTTTCTAATTACCATACATTTTTCTTTCATAGTTTGTGAAATCCTTTAAAAATACTGCTGTGGCAATTTCAACTATTAATTTGAAGGCTCGTGAAAGTGTGACATTATCTAAGACCTGCATTGTGACTCCAGGCCACAGATACAGGACATTGCATCTGTTCGTTCACAGGTAAATAAGAATAGAAGTTCTGTGATTATAGATTACTAAAGAAATGAAAATTTAATGTAAAAAATAATGCCTATTGGATGAATGTATTTACCAAGATTTTTCTTGGTAAATGATTTATTATGTGGAACTGTAGTTTGTCATCTTTAGATTTTTGAGAATTTTTAAAAGCAAATAAATGACTCCCAAACACTTGAGCATTGAAAGATTCAATAGAGACTTACCCAGAACCCCAATGTATATTTAGACAAGTATAAATGGTTATTCCAGTTTGTATTATTTTGATGAGTACCCCCTTTTTGGTTGACAGACTGTGACGGCAAATGTATGGTTGCTACCCAGCGACGAGATGTGTGGGAGTGCTAGTTCATTTTTTAGTGGTGAAGACAAGGAGGTAAGAATCAAAAAGCTATCATATAGTAATTCATATCTCATGTAGCTATATACAGAGGAGGGTTAGGCATGTCATGAAAGTCCTGAAACCAAAATAATTTCTGTAAGCTAGAATTTAGGTGTGAATGTGAGAATTAATGTGCTGAATATTCATCCAGGCAGGATTAGGAGGTAACAAGGTGCCAGTTCTATCTTTTGAAGACCAAGAGTGCTGCAGAAGGGAAAGGTTCTTTTTTTGCGTTTTTTTTTTTTTTTTTTTTTGGGGGGAGGATGATGACTTCTTTCCCAGGGAAGGATATGAAAAAATGGTAAGTGCACTGAGGATATGTGAAAGCAGAGGGAGAAGACAGGTGAAAAGAGAAATGGAGTATACGGAAGTAGGGTTAGGAAAAAGCGGCCAACGGGATGCTCTTTCGTGTGAAAGCAGGGGGATCAGCATATTACCAGAGGGGTTTTCCACATTCATGGGAAGATCCGGTGACATAGAGGTGTAGGGAGATGATAACAGAGACATAGTAAGATGGACGAGGACAGAACAGAGAGACAGAGACAGAGACAGAGACAGAGACAGAGACAGAGTGACAGAGGCAAGAGTACGAGAAGAGGAGAAGAGAGCGAGAGATAGAGAGATAGAGAGAGAGAGAGAGAGAGGATATGAAGAGAGAAGTAGAGAGGCGAAGAATAGGAGAGATGTGAGATAGCAGAGACATGAGAGATTAGAGATATGAGAGAGATAGACAGAACACACACCACGCAACACACCACACCACACACACACACACACACACACACAACCAACACACTCACACACACCACACACACGCAGAGAGAGAGAGGGAGGAGAGAGAGAGGGAGGAGAGAGAGATAGAGGACAGAGGGAGGAGCGAGGATAGGAGAAAGGGAGGGAAGAGAATGGGAAGAGAGAGAGAAGGGACGAGAAGAAGGGAGAAGAGAGAGAGAGAGATGAGAGAGAGAGAGACAGGAGGAGAGAGAGAGATAAGAGAGAGAGTAAGGGAGGAGATAGCGGTAGAGAGATAGAGAGAATAAAGAGAGAGAGATGAGAGAGCGAGAGACGAGAGATGAGAGAGAGAAGGGAGAGAGAGAGATGAGAGAAGGGGGAAGAGAGAGAGAGAAGGGGAGAGAGAGAGAGAGAAGGGGGAGAGAGAGACAGGAGAGAGAGAGATGAGACAGGAGAGAGAGAGAGATTACAGGAAGGGAGAGGAGAGAGACAGGAGAGGAGGAGAGAGAGAGAAGAGATGAGAGGAGAGAGAAGAGAGAGAGAGAAGAAGGAGACAGACTGCGAGAGAGAGAGAGAGAGAGAAGAGACGGATAGAGAAGAGAGAGAGAGAGAGAGAGTAGACATGAGGGAGAGCGGAGAGAGAGAGAGACAGTGAGAGAGAGCGAGAGAGAGAGAGAGAAGGGAGAGAGAGAGAGAGAGATAGAGTAGAGAGGAGAGATAGGAGAGAAGGGAGAGAAGAGAGAGAGATACGAGAGAGAGATTCGAGGAAGAAGGGAGATAGAGATAAGAGAGAGAGAGATAAGCTAGAGAGAAGGGATAGAGAGTAGAGAGAGGAATGGAGAAGAGAGAGAAGGGAGAGGAGAGAAGAAGAGAGGGAGAGAGAGAGAGAGAGAGAGAGAGCGACACAGTGGAGAGAGAGAGAGAGAGAGAGAGGAGCGAGAGAGAGGAGATACAGGAGAGAGAGAGAGAGAGAGAGAGAGAGAGAGAGATACAGAGAGAGATAGAGGAGAGACAGACACAGGAGAGAAGAGAGAGAGAGAGATAGGCGAGAGAAGAGAGAGATAGAGGAGAGAGACACCAGACAGGAGAGAGAGATAGCGGGAGAGAGAGAGGAGAGATGGACACAGGAGAGAGAGATAGTTAGTAGAGGATACAAACAGGAGAGAGAGAGAGCGAGAGAGAGATAGAGAGTATATCCGTAGATAGATATATAGGTGTGTGGAGATGTGTAGAGGTATAGATCAGATAGAGAGATGATATATATAGATAGACACAACAGGATATAGAGAGAGATATATAGAGAGATATGTACACAGGATGATGAGATAGAGAGAGACACATGTATGATAGATATAGATATAGATAGAGATAGAGACTTCGATATATGATGATAGATATAGAGAGATCATGAGATGGACACATGATGTAGATATATAGAGATAGTAACACAATTAGAGATATATGATATATAGATTATATCTATATATTCTATGTATATATATATATAATGAATACTGTGTATATATATATAGATATATATAGTATATATATATGATAGATTATATAATGTGTATATATATATATATATATATATAATGTGTGTATATATATATATTATATAATGGTGTACAATATATATATATATATACAGTATATATATATATATATAATGTGTGTGTATATATATATATATATATGTATAGATATTAGAGAGAGGATAAATGTGTGGGATAGAGATATAGAGATATAGATATATAGAGAGATGAGTATATATAGATATAATGTGGACTGTATTATATATATATAGAGATATATATATAGAATGTATATCGATAGATAGAGTGGAGTATAATGGATAGAGAGAGAGATAGGATATATATAGATATATAATGGAGTATGAGAATAGATATAGATATATAGATGAAGGTAGATATAGGAGAGAATAGATAAGAGAGAATGTAGTAGAGAGAAGAGATAGAGAGAGATAGTAAGGTATATGTAATATAGATCTTATATAGTACGAGAGAGAATGTAGAGTAGTGATATATATAGATATAGAGATATATATACTGTATATAGTAGCCTATAGATATAAGATATAGATATAGTATAAGGAGAGATAGATATAGATATCTATATATAGGAGAGACTATAGAAATGGAATAGAATGAGCTAGATGATAGTAGAGATGATGTATATAGAGATATATAGATAGTGTAGGATATGTAGAAGGTAGTATGATAGTATAGATATATATATAGTATAATTGTATTAGATAGAATGTGAGAGAGCTAGAGAGATATAGATATATAGATATATAGAGATAATGTGTATGAGAGATAGAGAGTATAGAGATATAGATAATGTAGATATAGATATACAGATATATAATATATATATAAAGGTATGATAGAAGAGTAGTGTTTTGTAGAGAGATAGATAGAATGAATGTAGAGAGATAGCAGAGATAAGAGAGAGATAGGAATGGTATATATAGAATGTATTATAATATATATATTATATAATGTGATGTATAGTACCCAACACTAGTATATAGATAGATCTATATATATTAGATATATATATATATATATAATGTATAATAGTAGATATGTATAATGTATATATATATATAGATAATGTATGAGATATATAGATATTATATATAAGATATATATATAATGTATATATAATATATATATATATATATATATATATAATGTGTGTATCTATCTATATATATATATATATATATAATGTGTTAATATATATATATGTATATATTATATATGCTATATAATAATATGTATATATCCTATATATGATATATATATAGGTATATATATATATATGTATAATAGATATGTATAATATATATGTATATATATTATATAGTATATATTATATCATATATATATGGATATATATATATATGTATATATATATGTATATATATATATATGTAATCATATATATATATAGATATACATTATATAATATATATATATATATCATATATTAATATATATACATTATATTATACTATATATATATAATATATATATATATCAATATATATATATATATATACATTTACTATATATATTATATATATATATAATATTATAATATATATATTATATAACATTATATATATATCATATATATATATATATATATAATATATATATTATATATATATATAGACATTCAACTTTATATATATACATATATATATATATATTATATATATATATACATTATATCTTATTATATAGATATATATATATATATATATATAATTAATGTAGATATATATATATATATATGTGGTGTATATTATATATATATATATATATTATATATATATATGTCTATATATATATGTAAGTGATATTATATATATATATATAATGGTGTATATCTTATAAGATATATATTATATAATATATATATATATAATGTGTTATATAGATTATATATGTATATTATATATATGTATATATATATGTATTATATATCTATATATATTTATATATGTCTATATATATATGTGTATCTATGTATATGTATATATATATATATATATATATATATGTATATATATCTAGATGTATATATATAATAATGTTATATTTATATATGTATATATATAGTGTATATATATGATGGAGGATAGAGATAGTAAGGGCAGAGAGAGATGATAATGAGAGATAGATAGAATGATATAGATATAATGTATTGAGAGTAGATAGGAGAGAGTAGATTGATGAGATTAGGATATATATGCTATATAATATATACATTATATATATACAATTATATAGATTATATAAGAATAATATAGATATAGAGAGTATAGATATGCTATATATATAGAGATATATATAGATATTATAAATGTATATATATGTATATTATATTTTTTGTATATCTATAGTATATATATATATATATAATGTATATATATATAATATAATATAATACTATATATATATATATTATATAGAACATACAGGTTAGATATATATAACATTATAATAGATATATATAATATATATAGATATATTATATATAGGTATATATGAGTATAGATTATATATAATGGTACTATATATGTATATAGATATATATATATATATGTGATATAGATATATAGTATATATATATATGATAAATGTATATATGATAGAGATATATATATATATATATATATCTATAAATATATATATAATATTATATATATACATTATATATATATATCATATATATATATATATATATATATATATATACATTATAATAATATATATATATAATATATATAATATATATAATATATATACTATTATCATATATATATATATATATATTAATAGATATATATTATATACATTATATATATATATATATACTTATATATATATATAAATGTATATATATAATTTATATATATGTATGTATATATATGTATATATATGTAATATATGTATCTGTAGTATATGTATGTATATATATGTATATATATTGTATATAATGTATAATATATGTATGTTATATATATGTCTGTATATATAATGTATATATATGTATATATATTGTATATATATTGTACTATATGTATGTATATATAGTAGTATATATATATATATATATATATATACACATATATAAATATATATATATATATATATACATAGATAAATAAATATGTAATATATATATATGTGTGTGTGTGTGTGTGTGTGTGTGTGTGTGTGTGTGTATAATATATATATATAGATATTATGTATATATATATATGTATATATATGTATATATTATTTATGTATCTATATTGTATATATATTTATATATAGATTTTGTATATATTATATTATGTATATATATATATGTATATATATATGTATATAATATATTATGTATATATATATGTATATAATAGTATATATATATGTAGATTATATATATTGTATATATATTACGTATATATTATACAATGGTATATATTTACGTATATATATATATTACGTATATATATATACATGTATATATGTATGTATATATACATGTATATATATGTATATATATATGTATGTATATATACATGTATATATATATGTGTGTTTATAGGTGTAATAATTATTATGTGTATATATATATGTGTATATATAATGTGTGTATATGTATAAATGTGTATATGTATAAATGTGTATATGTATAAATGTGTATATGTATAAATGTGTATGTGTAATAAATGTGTATATGTATAAATGTGTATATGTATAAATGTGTATATGTATAAATGTGTATATGTATATGTATAAATGTGTATATGTATAAATGTGTATATGTATACATATATGTACATTATACACACACACACACACACAGAAGTGTATGTATTTATACACACACAAGTGTATGTATATATATATACACACACAAGTTATGTATATATAATATTACACCAAGTGTATGTAATACATTAATATATATAATATATATATTATACACACACAAGTGTATGTATATATATATATACACACAAGTGGATGTATATATATATATACACACAAGTGGATGTATATATATATATACACACAAGTGGATGTATATATATATATATATACACACAAGTGGATGTAAATATATATATATATATATATACACAAGTGTATGTATATTTATATATATATACACACAAGTGTATGTATATATATATATATATTATAAATACACTTTTGTGCATATATATATATATAAATATAATATATATATATATAGATACACTTGTGTGGTATATGTATATTATAGATTATATATCATATATAATATATATATATATGCACACAAGTGTATGTTATATATATATATATGCACACAAGTGTATGTATATATATATGCACACAAGTGTATGTATATATATATATATGCACACAAGTGTATGTATATATATATATATATATATATATATATATATATATCTATATATATATATGCACATAAGTGTATGTATATATATATACATACACACACACACACACACACACACACACACACACACACACACACACACACACACACACACACACACACGTGTATGTATTTATATATACATACACACATACACACACAAGTGTATGTATATATATATACATACACACAGAAGTGTATGTATATATATATATATATTTATATATATATATACACACACACACACACAAGTGTATGTATATATATACATACACACACACACAAGTGTATGTATATATATACATACACACACACACAAGTGTATGTATATATATATACATACACACACACAAGTGTATGTAACATATATACATACACACACACAGTAGTATATATATACATACACACACACACACAAGTGTATGTATATATATACATACACACACACACAAGTGTATGTATATAGTGTATGTATATATATATACATACACACACAAGTGTATGTATATATATACATACACACACACACACAACACA
>NW_023638960.1:42699-45626 GCF_015228065.2 Penaeus monodon
ATATAATATACATACACCAAACAAAAATGTATATATATATAAGTTTTTCAACACACAAGTGTAGGGTATTTATTATATACAATACACACACACACAAGTGTATGTATTTTTTTTATACATACACACCACACAAGTGTATGTATATATTTATACATACCCAACACAAAGTGTATTATAAAAACACACAAAAAAAAAAACACACACAAGTGTATGTATATATATATACACAAACACACACAAGTGTATGTATTTATATATACATACACACACACCCCAAGTGTATGTTATATATATAAAATACACACACAAGTGTATGTATTATATACAACACACACAAAAGTGTATGTATTATATATACAACACCCCACAAGTGTATGTATATATAATACATACAAACACACACAATGTATGTATATATTAAATATAATAAAAAGGGTTATTATATAAATAAAAAATTATTATATATATAATAAAAAAATGTATGTATTATAAATAATTATAATATAAATAAAATTTAATTATATATATAATTATATATATAATAATAATATTAAAATATAATATATATATATTAATATATAATATAATATTATTTATATATATAATAATATATATATAATTATATAATATTTAATTATATAAAATAAAAATTTAATTATATATAATATATATATAACCACAAACAAAAAAACAAAAACACACAAATAAAAAATATATATATATATTTTAATATATATATCATATATATATACATATATATATCCCACACACAAACAAATAATTAAAACACAACCACACAAATATTATACACACACACAAAAATTAACCACACACACAAAAATGTTATACACACAACACATATATTATACACACACACACACTAAATATGTATAACACACCCCAACCAAAAAATATGTTATAACACAGATATATATATAAATATATATAATATATATACACACCACACATTATTATATTATACATCCACACCAACAATTTATATATATATAACAACCACACAACACACTGTATATATATAATATACAAAACAAACACACACACCAAGTGTATGTATATATATATAACATAACCACCCAACCACAAGTGTATTTTTATATATACATACACAAACAAAACGTATTATATATATACTACACACACCACACACACACCACACACAAAAAACCAAACACCACCAAACCCCACACACACACAAACACACACACACACCACAAAACACACACACACACAAGTGTATGTATTATATATCATACCCCAACACAACAATGTTTTAAAAAAAAAACACACCCCAAAATTATAATAAACATATATATAACAAATTTATAAATTTACACACACACACACAAAAATGTATGTATAATTACATACACAACCCCAAAGTGTTGTATATATATATAATAAAAATTAAAAATTATATATATATATATATATATACATAATATATACACACCACAAGTTCGTATATATATATAATAAAAAAAATTATTTTTAATATAATATACACCCCACACAATGTATGTATATAATATATATAATATATACAAAATTTATGTATTATATACATATATATAACACACAACTGTATGTTATATATATATATATATAATATATATATATATATTATAATAATATATATAAACACACAAGTGTATGTATACATATAATAAAAAATTTTTAAATAAACTATATATAAAAATTATAATATAATAATTATTATAAATATTAAATAAATAAAATAATATATTATTAATATATATATTTATATTAATATATATATAAATATAATAAATATATTATATATTATAAAATTATATTTTATATATAATAATATATAATAATATATATAATTATATATATATATTAATTATATATAATATATATATTATTAATATATAATATATATATAAAATATATTATAAAAATTATATATATATATATATATTATAATATATATATATATATAAATATATATATTATCTATATTATTATAAAAATATAAATATAATACTATATATTATATGTAATATAATATTATTATATTATATATATATATATTTGTGTGTGTGTTGTGTGTGTGTGTGTGTGTTTTTATATAATAATATATATATATATATATATATATTATATATATTATATATATTTTGTTGTGTTGTTGTATTGTGTGTGTATTACATATTTTTGTGTGTGTATATACATATTTGTGTGTGTGTGTATACATATTTGTGTGTGTGTGTGTATACATATTTGTGTGTGTGTGTGTATACATTTTTGGGTGTGTGTGTTAATACAAAATTTTTCTGTTTTATATATATCTTATATTTATGTATATATATATAGTATATTAATATATATATATATATAATATATTTGTGGTGTGTGTGTTGTGTGTGTTGTTTTGTGTGTGTGTGTGGGGTGTGTGTGTGTGGGTGTGTGTGTGTATTATATATATTTATTATTTTATTATATATAATATATATATATATATAACACACACAGACACACACCACACACACCACACCCACACACACACACACACCACGCACAAGTATATATATATTTTATATAATATATATAGAAAAATTATATTAATATATAAAATATATTATATATATATATATATATTACAAAAACACACACAAATATGTATACCAACACACACAATATGTATACCCACACTCAAATTGTTATACACAACACAAATATTTATACACACACAACAAAATTTGAAATATACACACACAAAAAAAACCACCCAAAAAAACACACACAAAAAATTATATAAAAAACAAATGGGTTATATCACCAAAAAAATTTTTAATAACAAAAAAATTTAAAACACAAACAAAATTTTTAACACACCAATTATTACACAAACAAAAATATTTACCCCCCCTTTAAAAAAAATA
>NW_023638961.1:0-12511 GCF_015228065.2 Penaeus monodon
AAAAAAAACATATAAAAAAAAAAAAAAAAAAACATATAAAAAAACTTTTTATTTTTTTTTAAAAAAAACAAAAAAAAATAAATTAATATATAAAAAATAAAAAAAAAAATTTTATAAAAATTTAAATAAATTATAAAAATTAAAAAAAAAAACCCAAAAAATAAAAAAAAAAAAAAAAAAAAAAAAAAAAAAAAAAAAAAAAAAAAAAAATATTAATATAAAAAATTTATAAAATATTATATAATTAAATATATATAGAAAAAAAAAAAAAAAAAAAAAAAAAGATATTATTTATAATTATTATTTATAAATATAAATAATAAAAATAATTTTATAATATAATAAAATAATATTAATATTTTAAATATAAAATTAAAATTTTTATAAAATTTAAAAATTTTAAAATTTTATAAATAATTTAAAATTTATATATATATATTATATAAATTATATTTTTAATATATAAAAACAAAAAAAAATTTTTTTTTAAAAAAAAAAAATATATATTAATATATATAATATAAATAAATATATTTTTTATATATATATTATATAAATAAAATTTTATTAATTATATATTATAAAAGAAAGAAAAAAAAAAGGGAAAAGAAAAGATATTTTAGATATAGGTATATATAATATTATTATTATATTTATATTATATAATATTATATTTATTTTAAGTTTTAAAAAGGGTTAAAAATTTTTAAATAATATAATATTTAATATTTTAAAATTATTTTATATATATAATATAAATATAATATATAATATTTTTAATATAATAATATTATAAATAAAATAAGATAATAATAAGATAATATAATATGTATAAAATATATATTATATTATATAAAATAATATATATATATAAAATAAATTTTTAAATTTAAAAAGTATATTTTTATTTAAAATAAATATATATAATTTTAAAATTAATTATAAATATAAAAATATATAAATAAAATATAAACATAAATTAAAATTATATATATATATATAATATATATATATATATATATAAATATATATATTATATATTATAAAAATTTTTAAAAATATAATATAATATAATATATATTTTTAAAGTATATATATATATATATATATATATATTTTTTTTATAAAATATATATTAATATAATTATTTTATATAATAATATATATAATATATATATATATAATATATATTATATATTATTTTATATTTATATATATAAAATATATTTTTATATATATATTATACATTATAATTATATATAATATATAATATATATATAATATATATATAAAATTATAATAAATATTTATATATTAAATATTATATATAATTATATATTATATATTATTTAAATATATATACATATATTATAATATATAATATAATTATATATATATATATATATATATATAATATTATATATATTAATAATTAATATATATATTTATATATTTACTTAAAAAAAAGCTCATTTTTTTGTTGTTTGAATAAAAGTGATCCTTCCTTTTAATTGCTTAGTCATATGTTTTAGATTGACAATATAAGTGCTTGAAATAGTGAATAGCAGAGAAAAGCTATGAATTTTTAACTACTGGAAATTGATTCCACCCAAAGCGTGCCCAAAACGCGGGTGAACAGGAACAAAGTGCCCCCAGTCTAGATCTAAAAACCCGTGAGAGAAATAAAAAAGCCCAAACAATCTCTGTTTTATAGCCAGGCCAGAAGGTATGCATCAATGCCTGTAATTTTGTGATAATTTTAAATTTGATACCATTTCAAGAGGTGCTGAGGGGATGGCATGTGAAAAATGCCACCCACTGTGGTTATTTTACTGATGTTTTTTACATATAGATAGCTTTGCAAAAATTAGCCCCAAAGAACTAATTTCTAGTACTACTTATGGTACCTTTTTTTCCCCTTTTCTTGATTTTATCAAATCTTTTTTTTATCTTATATTTTATTATAAGTTAAAAACATTGTAAGATTAATCTTAATATTTAACAACGCAGTGAACTGATACATTAGCAAAAAAAAAAACATTTTTCCCAAGGGAAAATCAAGAAAAGGTGAAGTAGGCAAAGGGCATGATGTTTTGGTAGGGGAGCACTCGTGGAGCCTTTTTATGTTAGAATTAACCCAACCGTCACAGATATAGTTCTGCCCCTGTATTTTTTGTGAATTTTTTTTTACATATAGATGGCTGTGATGTGCTCATACCAAAGGAGTCTGGTACGATCCTGACTTCCCCCTTCCCTTGAATTGGCAGGAAAATTTTTTTTTTTAAACAGTTTATATTGATCTGTTATTTTCTTATTTTGTTAGATTATTAAATTTTTGTTAAAAAACTTGGTAAAAATCTAAAACAATGAAATAATGCAAAAGACCCCCTTTAAAAGTTTAGGAAAAAAGGGAAACAGTTACAAGTGTTGGACTAAGCCTTTTTTAGACCCTCTATTTAAAACCAAAAAAACTTTTTTTACAGTGGGCAGGCATGTATTTTGCCCAAAATGCCAAATGGGTTAAGTAAAAGCTTTATTTCCTGAAGCCTTTGGGGTTAAAGAAAGTTTTTTTGTAGAGAACTGCGGGTGCTATTCAGCTTTAATCTAATGTGTAAAATGATATTTGTAATTTTAAATTTATATATTTATCGTAGTCATATATTCATTGTACTAATATTATAAAGTACATACTATTTAAACCCAACACCCCTATTTGTTCTTTCCCCCTTTTGGTTTTTGTAATTTTGTTACATACAGAGGCCCACATGTGCTCAGCCTCCAAGGGGCCCATCGTAGGGCCCCAATGACTGATCTGTTTTTTTTTTCCTTGAAAGGCGGGAAAAGGTTTTTCCTTTTAATACAATTTATATTTAATAGTTATTATTGTTATGATGTTTTGATTTTTAAATATTTTTTAAATCTTTTAACATTTAAACAAAGAAAAAGCAAAAAATCCTTTCCAAAAGTCAAGGAAAAGGGTAAAAAAGGTGAGAAAGGTAGGATAATAAAGGGCCCCTGATGACTAAGCCTTTTAGAGCCTTAGGGGTGAATACAAAAAATAAAACCCGTGTTACAGTGGGCTGGCATGTATTCTTGCCAAACAGCCGATTGGGTTTTAAGGGGACAGTTGCGATGAGTGGGGGTTAAAGGGGCTAATTAAGTTTTGGGTACCTAGTTATACGTACAAGATTGAAGAAACTCCCAAAGGATGTTTGAGCCAAAAAACCCGTTTTTTTTGGGGAAATCAGGGGGTAAGCGCAATGGGTAAACTTCTACGGGTAATTAGAGCCAGGTACACCCGTATTGCTTGTTGCAAATCTTTCATATGGCATTGTAAGAATTGGTATAGATACGGTTTTTGAATGTCCACAGAACGCTTTTATAAAATATCAAAAAAATGAAAATCACAATGATTTATAAAAAATGTTTTGTGTTTTTTTTCTTAAAAAAGTGGTTTTTTGGGACATTTATAAATGAAATATGCTTTCCCCAAACCCCGGTAAATGATAGTACCCAAAATTTCCTGCCTAAAAAAAAGAAAATATTGGATTTTAAAATTGGCCTTTGCATTCACTTCGTAAGGAGTTCATACGAATGCACCCTTTTATGTGTTTTTTATAAAAAAATGTTTTTTTTTTTTTTATATATTAATTATCAAAATTTTTCAAAGATGTAAAAAAATAACTAACTTGAAGTGCCCAAAACTCAAGGCATGTTTTAGTACTTGTTTCATAAGTGGTGGACCTCCCAAGTTCGTTTTTAGTAAAAAAATGCCTCATATCTTATTCTTTCTTCCATGAGTGGTTCGGAGTCACAACTCAATTTGAATTACAAAAAAAATGTAATGCATGACCACAAAAATTTTAAAAAATAGTTCCCATGGGGACACTGAAAAAAGAAAAACGTAAATTCAAAAAGAGCATGAACAACCCTTTCCCCTAGAGTTTATCAAATGAAGAATTTTTTTAGGAAGTTCAAGGATAAATTTTCCCAAAGGGTGTTTGGCTTTTTCATTAACTTTTTCAAAATTTGCGTACTTTTTTTGTTTTAAAATACGCCCATTTTTCTTTCCTCAAAAAAAATAAGCTTTAATGCATTGTAAATATACTGACTTGTTCTTTTTTTTCCAGCGGAGTTTGCGAGACAAGGATCAGGAAATTCACCATAATGGGGTCCAATGACCCTGTGGAAAATTTATTAAGAGTATGATCCCAATTTGGGCCCAAAAATTAGAGAAAGTTGTTAAAGGTTAGTTTTATCCCTAATATTATCTGCAAGCTTGTTTAAATTTGGGGATAACAGCTTTTGATAAAGTTGAGACATAAATTACTTCTGTTTAGGGGTGGTATACCATTTTATATCCCTTTTAATAATTTTTTAAAAAATTTTACTTGTATTTTTTCTTTGTTGAAACTATAGTTTTTTCACCAATATTTACAGTTTATTTATAGCTTCATCATGAAAAAGTCTGCATTTTTCTGACTTGATACTTATACATGTACACTTCTGAAAGCTATTTCTAATTTTTTTTACTTGCGACATGAGAGAGAGGAGGGAGAGAAGAAGAAGAAAAAGAAAAAAAAAAAAGAGAAGGAAAAGGGGAAAAGGAAGAGAAGAACAGTCTTTAATCTTTTTAATGTCTAATAAAATTTCAGTTGTCTTGGAAGGTCTACACTAAAAGCACATGATTCCCAATACAAAAAAAGTTTAAAATAAGTTATTTTGTTTTTTTCAACATTGTTTTTTTTTTAATGTCTTTGCTGAAAGGAGTGGGGGAGAGGGAAATGGCTTTTCGAGGTTGAGAGAACCCGAGGGGGAAGAGGAGGATAGAACGGCCCAAAGGGAGGTAGCGTTGTTTGAAAGTTCTTTGTAGCCTACAAGGAGCCATGACTGTGTTACAAGTTATACAGATTTTATTATTATTTTTTTCTACAATTTATTTTACTCTAAACTATTTCTTTTTTTATTTTTTCATGTGTAGGCGGTGGAGGTGCAGCCATTGCCCCCCCTCCATCCGGGGGTGGATGATTTTTCCGAACCCCTCCAATGCCCGCAAAGTCCGCAATTTTGTGGATTGGCAGTTCTATTGCAGCAAAGATAATGGCCAAGTATGGTTTTAAGGTAAGGAATTGTTTTCAGTTTTGCTATATGAAAGTTTCCTCAAGCCAAAAGAAAAAAAAAAAAGAAAGTAAAAAAAATTAAAGGGACATTCTATATAATGTAATATGCATATAATATAATATATATATATATATTTTATATATATATATAGATATAATATATATATATATAAAATAAAGATATATATAATAATATAAGAAGATATTTTATATTTATTAAAGATAGATATAGCAAGAAAGAAATTTTTAGCAAAAAGAAAGATAATAGATATATATATATAATATAGTAATATATTATATATATAATATATAAATAAACATAATATATATATATATAAATAATATAAAAGAATATATATAATAAAATATTATATAATATATATATAATATATATATATATATATATATTATTAGAAAGATATAATATATATATAATATATAAAAATATATGATTTTTTTTATATATAAAATTTATTATTAGTATATTTTTTAAAAAATTATATTATATATAATATATAGATATAAATTATAAATAAATATTAAAAAAAAATAGAAGATATTAATAATTAATATATAATAATTTTAATTTAAAATATAATAAAATATATAATATATATAATATATATTTTTATTTATTTATTTATTTTTAGAATATTTATTATTTATTTAAATAATTTTTTATATAAAATATTAAAATAATAAATATAAATAAATTTAAAAAGTTATTAATATTTTTTTTTTATTTATATAATATTTATTTTAAATAAATTTATTAATATATTTTTAAAATTATTTATAATATATATATATTTTTTTATAAATTTTTTTATATTTTAATATATATTATTAAAATAATAATTAAGAATAAATTTTATAATTTTTAAAATTTTTAATTTAAAATTTTTTAAATATAATAATATAATATTAAAAATTATATTATTTTTTTAATTTTTTATATATATTTATAATATATTTTTAAATATAATTAAAAAAAATTATATATAATTAAATATAATAATATTTAAAATTTTATTAATATATATTTTTATAAAATATAGATATATATAAATATATAATTTTTTAATATAAATTAAATTATATAGTAGAAAAAATATATTTAAATAATAGAAATATATATAATATTATAATATTAATATATATAATAAATATTAAGATATTTATTATAATAAAAAGAATTTTAAATGAAAAGAAAAAAAAAAAATATAATTATATATTAATTATAATAAAAAAATATTTTAAAAAAATAATTAAAAATATATGTAATAATATAAAAATAATAATTATAAAAATATTTAAAAATTTAAAATAATATTAATTTATTATTATATTTAGGTTTTAAAATATATTAAATTTAAAATATTATAAATATAAAATATAGGTTTTATATAAAAAATATAAATTTTTATATATATATAATATATAAGAAAACTTTTATATATATATATATATATATAAAATATATTTTTATAAAAATTAAATTAAAAAATATAAATATATAATAATATTTAAAAATAAAATATAATTTTTTTTTATATATATAATATATATTTATATATTTTAAAAATATTATAAATATATATATATAAATTATATTTAAAATATATATATATTTAATTTAAATAATACCGGGTATAAATTTATATATATAATAATATATAAAATATATATATTTTTTTTTTAATATTATTCATATAATTTTTTTATAAATAATAATAAAATAGGTAAAAATTTTAAATAATTTATATATTTATATTTTTAAATATATATATAATATATATATAAAAAATATAAAAAATTTATATATAAATTAAAAAAAATAAAATATAATAAATAAAAAAAATAAAAAAAATTAAAATAATTAGAAATATATTTTTAAAATTTATATATATATATATTATATAAATTTTTTGAATTTTATTGAAAAAATAAAAAAAAAAATAATAAAATTAAAAGATTTTAAAAAATTAAATAAAATATAATAATAAATATTTAAATATTATATATATAAATAAAAAATAATAATTAATAATAATTAAATATTTAAAGAATATATATATAAATATATTATAAAAAAAAAATATTATTATAAAAAAGATAATATACATATTATTTTAAAATTAATAAATATAATAAATAAAAAATAATAAATAAATTAAATAATTTATATTTAATATAATTAAAATATATATATAATAAGTAATAATAAATAAATATATTTAAAATTAGAAAAAATTATATAAAATTATTATATATAAATTTTATATATAATATAATATTAATAAATATATAAAAATTATATAATATAAATAATATGTAAAATAAAAAATTAAAATTAAATATATAATTAATATATAAATAAAAAATATTAAATAAAATTTTAAAATAAAAAATACAAAATAAAATAATATAAAATATATATAAAATATATATATATATATATAATAATAAATATATTATATAAAAATATTTAAAAATAATAAAAATATTTTTAAAAATAATAAAAAAAATTTGTTTTTTTTTTTTTTATATATATATATATTATATAAATTATATATTAACTATATATATTTATTTAAATTAATATTTATAATATATTAATATTTAATATTATATATATATATATATATATATTTTTTTTAATATAAAATTTAAAAAAAGTATAAAATATTTAATTTTTATAATTAATAATTAAAAAAAATTAATATAATTTTTTTTTTCTTTTTTTTTTTATAAAAATATATAAAATAAAAAAATTTTTTAAATAAAATTATTTTTTATAAAATGAATGAAAAATTTATTTTTTTTTTTTTTTTAAAAAAAAAATTATAAGAAAAAATAAAAAAAAAAAAATTTAATCCAAAATTTGTAGAAGAAAAAAAATAAAAAATCGTATAATTTTGTAACACAGTAGGCCCCTTTTAGGTTTAAAAAGAACTTTCACAACACAGCTCCCTCCCCTTGGCCGTTCATCACCCTCCTCTTCCCCTCGGGTTTTCTAACCTCGAAAAGCCATTTTCCCTTCCCACCATCCTTTTTCAGCAAAACTTTACTAGAAAAAATTAATGTTGAAAAAAACAAAAAACTATATTTGAACGTTTTTGTTTGGGGAATTGTGCATATTAGTGAAGCCCTTTCCAAGAGCAACTGCAATTTTTGACATTAAAAGATAAAAGACCGTCTTTTCTTTTCCCTTTTCCTTTCTTTCTTTCTTTTTTTCTTTTCTTCTTCTTCCGGCCCCTCCTCTCTCTCATGTCTGCAAAAAAAAATTAGAAATAGTTTCAGAAGTGACTGCTATAAGTATAAAGTCAGAATAATGCAGATTTTTTTCAATGATGAAGCACTGAATAAACTGTAAATTTTGGTGAAAAACAAAATTAGTTTCAAAAAATGATAAAACCCTAAAGTATATATTTTTAAAAAATTATTAAAAAGGGAATAAAATGGATAACCTAGCCCCTAAAAAGAATAAATTATGTCTCAACATTACAAAGCTTTTTATCCCCAAATTAACAAGACTTGCAGATAATATTAGGGGATAAAACATACCTTTTTAACAATTTTCCTTTAATCATTTCCCCAGAGGATCTACCATTAATAACTTCCATTCAGGGTCATTGGAGCCCATGTATGGTAAATTTTCCGTCCTTGTCTCGCAAACTCCTGCTGGAAAAGAAAACAAGTAAGTAATTTTACAATGCATTTAAATTATTTTTTTTAGGAAAAAAAAAAATAGGCTGTATTTTAAAACTAAAAAGTACAGCAAATTTTTTAAAAAGTTATATGCAAAAGCCGGAACATCCCTTTGGCAAATTTACCCTTTGAATTTCCTAAAAAATATTTTACTTTTATCAACTCATGGGAAGGTTTTCATGCTCGTTTTTTGAATTACTTTACTTTTTTTTTCAGTGTCTGCCATGGTGAAATATTTTAAATTTTGGGGTCATGCAAAACTATTTTTTTGTAATTCAAATATGAGTTGTGCACCCCGAACCATCATGGAAAAAGAAAAGATAGAAGGCTTTTTTTTTTACAAAAAACGAATTGGGGATGGCCCCCCAGTATAAAACAAAGTATGAAAACATGATTGAATTTGGACACATTCTAAAGTTAGTTTTTCTTTTCATCTTTGAAAAATTTTTGATGTTTTTAATATTAAAAAAAAAAAACTTTTTTTTACTAAAAACTGAAAAGGGTGCTTTAGCTGTAGAACCCCACGAAGGTGCATAAGGCCTTTTCCAAAATTTCCTAAGTTCTTATTTAGAGCGGGTATCTTTGGGTATATCTTCCCAGGGAGTCTTGAGGAAAAGCATATTTTCATGTAAAAATGTACAAAAAACTCCATTTTAAGAAAAACAATCACAAAAAATTTTTTTAAAAATATTGTTTTTTTCATTTTTTTGATATTGAAAAAAAGCGTTCTGTGGACTTTCACAAATCGTACTTTACAAAATGTCATTACAAATGCCATATGTAAGATTGCAACAAAAATACGGTGACCGGGCTCTAATTACCTGCGTATGAAGTTTCCCCCATTGGCGCTTTTTTGCCCCTATTTCCCCAAAGAAATAAAGGGTTTGGCTCAAAAATTTTTTGGGATTTTTCTTCAATCTTGTAAAGTATAAATGGGCTAGCCAACAAATTTAGACCCTTAAACCCCCCATCATCTGAAACTCCCCTTTAAACCCAAAATCGGCTGTTTGGCAAGAATACATGCCATGCCCACTGAAACACGGTTTTTTTATTTTTTCACCATAGATGGCTCTAAAAGTGCTTGCATAAAGGGGGTCATTATTTCCTCCCTTTTCTCCCGTTTCCCTTTCCTTGACTTTTGGAAAGAATCTTTTGCATTATTTCTTGCTTAAATTTTAAAACAAGTTTTAAAAATCTTTAATAATCAAAAAACCCAATAAAAATTAACAGAATTGATAAAATTTGTTTTAAAAGGAAAAACGCTTTTTTTTCCCCGCCATTCAGGAATGGGGAAATAAAGATCAGTCATTGGGGCCTACTGATGGGCTCCTTGGAGGCTGGCACATGGGGAGCCATCTGTATGTACAAAATTCACAAAACCTACAAGGGCAGAAAATTAAAAACAGGGGGGAGGTTTAAAAGTAAAAGTAGCTTTATATATTAGGTACTAATAATTTAAAGAAAAAAATTGAAATTTTAAATATGACAAAAAACACTTACACTTAGATTTTAAAGGGAAAAGCACCCATGCATTCTTACAAAAAAAAAAAATTCTTTAACCAAGGCTTCAGGGGGAAAAGAAGCGTTTCTTAAAACCCCGTTGGGAAGTTTGGGAAAAATAAATGCCTGCCCACGTAAATAAAAGTTTATTTATGGGTTACACATAGTGGCTCTACAAAGGCTTTTTCAACAAGCACTTTTAAACTGTTTACCCTTTTTCCCCAACTTTTAGAAAGGGCTTTTGCATTTTTTTCTTTTTAGAGTTCCAAGATTTTAACAACAAATTTTAAAAATCAAAATCAATAAGAAAAATAACAGATCAATATCAAATGTATTAAAGGAGAAAAACAATTTTCCGCAATTCAAGGAATGGGGAAGTCAGGATCAGTCACCGGGCTTTGGTAGGAAACACATGCACGCCATCTAATGTAACAAAATTCACAAAAACTACAGGGGCAAACAATATCGTGACGGGGGGTTTTAAATTTTACACATAGAAGGGGGCCCCCGAGTGCTCACTACCAAATCATGACCTTGGGCCGACTTCACCTTTTCTTGGTTTTTTTGGAAAATGTTTTTTTTGCAAGCTATCAGTATCACTGCTGTTGTTAATATTATTATAGATAAATCATTACAATGTTATTAACTTGTAATAACAAAACAAAAAAAAGAAGATATTTATAAAAAAACAAGATAAAGGGAAAAAAAAAGGTACCATAATAGTTTTAGAAATTAGTTTTTGGTGCTAATTATTTGCAAAGCATCTATATGTAAATACAATCATAAACTAACCCCAGTGGGCATGGATGTTTGCACATGCCCTCCCCACAGTCCTTTGAAAAAGGGATCAAATTAAAAAATAATCACAAATCTACAGGCATATATGTCCTTCTGGCCGGCATTAAAAAAAGAGATTTTGGGCATTTTCATCTTCATCTCGACGGGATTTCAGACTATGCCCGGAGGCAGCTTTGTTCCTGTTTCCGCCGCGTTTTTCAGTTTTGGGGTGGAATCAATTCCCGTAGTTAAAAAAATTTATAGCTTTCTCATGCTATTCACTATTTAAAAGCACTTATATTTTCAACATAAACAATAAGATAAGCAATTAAATGGGGAAGGCACTTTGAATTCAAAAAAACAAAAAAGAGCCGAAAATGAAGTAAAGAAAAAAAAAAAAAGAAAAAAATAAGAAAATAAATTTAAAATATAAAAAAAAAGAAAAATAAAAAAAAAATAATATTTTAAAAAATAAAAAATAGAGAAAAATTAAAAGAAGAAAACAAAACAAAAAATAATATAAAAAAAAAATAAAAATATAAAAAATAAAATAAATAAAATTAAAATATAAAAATATAATAAATAAAATATTATAATATAATATTAATATAAATATATATTAATTTTGAATATATAAAAGAAAAGTAATTTTAATTTTATAAAAATAAATAAAAATATAATAAATATATACATATATATATATAAAATTTAAAAAAGTAAAATTTTTGAAAAAAAATATAAAGTAAATATATAATAATATATATAAAAATAAAAATTAATATAAATAAAATATATAAAAATAATATATTATAAATATTAATAAATATATTTATATAATAAATAAAATATATATAATTTAAAAATATAATAATAATTTTATTATATATAATAATGAAAAAATATATAATATAATTATATGTAAAAAATTTAAAATATATATAAAATAATATATATATAATTTTTAATTTTTAATAAAAAAGTATATATTTAATAAATATATATATATATATAAAATTTATATTTATATATAATAAAAAATATATATAGAAAATATTTGTATATATATATATTAATATTATATAATATATAAAAATAAAAAATATAAAATATTATATATATATATATATAATATATAATATTTTTATATATATATAATATATTATATATTTTAATATATATATAATTATAATATAAATTTTATATATTTTTATATATAAATATATATTAATTATTTATATATATATAATATTATATTATAAAAGGAAAATTTTAAAAAATTATAAAAAAATTATAAAAACAAATAATTTTTTGTTTCAAGTATTTTTTTTTTTTTTTTTTTTTTTAAAAATAAAATAAAAAATTATATATTATAAATTAAAAAAATGCAATAATAAAAATAAAAA
>NW_023638962.1:0-12509 GCF_015228065.2 Penaeus monodon
ATAACCCCCTCAGTAGTGAAATTGAGAGAGGCCCTATGTCCCTGCAGTGGAAGGGAATGGCTTGTTTGAAAAAAACAAACAAACCTATAGCCCACACACATGCCAGGATTATAATATATTCATATATATTGTATGTTATATGTAATATAATACACACACACACAACGGGGGGTGTGTGGTGGGTGGTGGTGGCGTAAATGTGTGTTAAAATACATATATATGTAAGAACAGAGATAGATAGATAGTTTTTTTTATAGAAGATTTATATATATTATATGTAATATATATAATATAAAATATAAATATTATAATATTTTTATATAATTAAATATAATTATTAATATAATATATATATTATATATATATATACATACATACATACCATATATACATAATCATAATAAATATATATATAATATATATATATATATAAATATATATAATATTTTATATATATATATTTATATAATATGTATTATTTTGTGGGTGTGTGTGGGTGTTGTGTGTGTGGTGTGGGGTGTGTTTGTTTGGTTTTGTTGTTGTGGTGTTGTGTGTGGGGTGTTGGTGTGGTGTGTGGTGGTGGTGTGTTGGTGTGGGGTGGTGGTGTTGTGGTGGTGGTTGTGTGGGTGGTTTTGGGTGGGCTGTGTTGTGTTTGGTGTGTTGGTGGGGCGTGGGTGTTTGTGGGGGTGGGTTGGTTGTTTGTGTTGGGTTGTTTTGGGGGTGGGTGGGTTTTTTGGGTTTTTTGTCGAATGTGTGGGGGTGTATACACACAGAAAAGTATATGCGTTATGGTGGCGTACCACACATGTCCCCTGTTTGTTGTATGAGTGTGCAAGACAAACAACACACACCCCACAAAACAAATTATTAAGAAACAGCAACAAACCACCACACAGATATGTAATTTATACAATGAAATATATTTTTTTGCAATCTATTTTTCGTGTTTTTTGTGTGTGGGTTTCTAAAGTTACGTTTTTGTCCGTAAATAAAACAGGCCAATTAGATTAGTCCAATACTGGGTTTAAAAATGCCAAATTATATGCACCATTAAGTATAGATGCATAATCCTAAATATTTTTTAAAAGACTGAACATCCGTTTTTTTATGTTTTTTTTTTCAACATTCCCCTTTAATCCTTTGGAAAAATATTGTCCCAAAAAAAGACATGAACAACTTGCTTAACTTCCCTGTTATAGTGCTTTATATTTTTCCCTTGCCAAATTTTAACTATGAATGATTCAAACAAAGTACCTAGTTGTATAATATCGTATAACATATCTTAAAGGTATTTTGAAAAACAGTAAAACATGATTTTTCCCTAAAAAAAATACGTAAAGTAGTTGAACCCTAATTAATACACAAAGAAGTTGGGCTTTTTTAGGTGTAGTCATACCGTCCCATTTTTTTTTGTTTTTTTTTTTTTGTGTTAATGGCTTACAAAAGGTTTTTACGCTAAAAAGCGTAAAACCATCTGCAGGGAGAAAGGGTGGGGTGGGGGAAGCGAGCAAAAGGGAAACCCCTCGTCCTCGGCAAAACCCGAGTTTTTAATAAACAGTTTTTTTGAGACAAATATAAGCGTCCCCTGCAATAATGGCAAGCCAACACGAAGAAATTTATTCTGAGAATGCTTGGCAAAGAATAACAGCTACAGTCGGATATTTTTTTTACCCTGTCCCCGAAGATATGCACTCACTGCCAAATATGTGAAGCTCTGGGGTTTTTTTTTCTCTGATTTTTTTTTTTTTTCCCACCTACAAAAAGAAGAAAGGGTTGTGGCATTTCGAGCAAAAAAACTTTTGAAAGGGTCAGCCCCCCGGTGATATATTTTTTTTACCGTAGCCATGGACCACCGTAAAAGCCCCTCCACCCACAACAGCTGTTTAAGTAAAATAATCCTCCCCAGTCTAGCACCGACAAAGTGGTAGTTCTTCAAGTTTGGGGTCCGGAAGTGGTAAGGGGTGGTTAAATATAAGGGCTGGTGGGGGCAGAAAGCAATCCCTTAGTGTACTTTCCCGGCTCAGGATACGTCGAGTCCTTGTGGAACGGGCAATTTATCGTGGACGGTTTTGGTGAATTTGGTTCAGTCGTGTCGATAAGTTTTTCGTGGGACCTTAACCTTGGCAGAGCGTAGGATTCCAAATATCGTTAAAAAAGATTTTTTTTTATTTTAAAGGGTTCTTATCATAAGATACGATATTTTGAATCAAAACTGACTTGGGTGGGGTCCCCCTTTTTCGGAATATTTAAATCAAATGGTTCCAAAGTTTTTTTTTTTTTTCCATATAGAGTGCTGTATTTTATGTACGCGTAAAAACACCAAATAAAAACCCACGTTTTTTTTCTTGTTTTTTTTCAGATTGACATTTTTTCTGCTACAACAACTAAAAAACCCACCTGTGTATTTTTTTTGCCATGCCCCAGCACAAACCAACTAACACATGGGTATTCTTTTTAAACCAATTTTTCCCTTTTTCATAAAAATGTTGGTGATCATATGGATTTAAATTCCATTTTATCAATTCCTCGCTTTTTTCCGCTTCCCAACCCTTCCCCTCTCTCTCTCTCTTTGCTATTTTTGCAATAGATGTGTCTATCTGCCCAAATTATAACTGTTTTATTCTGGTCTACCTTATTGTAATTGTATCAATATGTCCCAGTGATGGGTATGTTCCTGTGATAAAATAATTCTTTATATTACCAAATTTTTCTTTTTTGGGCAGGTCCTAACATCCTTTCTCCAAAAACATGTTGTGGACGACCGAACGTAAAAGCCCCCCTGGTGTCGAAACCAAATGGCTCCGGCATGGTCAAGGGCCGGCTTCGCCGGAGACCGACGCCCCTCGCGCCGTCCTTTTCCCCTCCATCGTCGGCCCCGCCCCCGTCAATCAGGGTTTGGGATTGGTCGGCCATGGGGTCAGAAGGGCGCCTACGTCGGCCGATGAGGCCCAGAGCAAAGAGAAGGTTATCCTGAACTCTCAAGTACCCCATCGAGGCACGGTTATCATCACCAACTGGGACGACATGGAGAAAGAATCTGGCATCACTCCCCTTTCTACAACGAAACTCCGTTGTTGCTCCCTGAGGAATCTTCCCCGTCCCTCCTCACTGAGGCCCCCTCCCCTCAACCCCAAGGCCCCCAACCGTGAGAAAGATGACCCGAATCAGTTTGTTTTTGAGACCTTACACAACACACCTGGCCCATTGTAATGTTGGCCCATCCAGGGGGCCGTGGGTTTTGTCCCCCCCTCTACGCCTCTGGCCCGTAACCACTGGTATTGTGCCTGGACTCTGGTGATTGGGGCCGTCTTCTCACACCTGTCCCCCCATTACGAAGGATTATGCCTCTTTCCTCATCCTAATCCTTCGTCCTTGACTTGGCCTGGGGTTCCGTGGGACCTCACTGCTTTTACCTGATGAAGATTCATGACTGAGCGTGGCTACTCCTTTCCACCACCACCGCTGAAACGTGAAAATCGTTTCGTGGGACATCAAGGGAGAAAACTTTGGCTACGTCCCGCCCCTTGACTTTCGAGAGCGAGATGAAAACGTTTTGCTTGCTGCTTTTCCTCATCCCCTCCGAGAATCCTATGGAAACCTTCCTGGACGGTTCAGGTCATCACCATTGGCAAAACGAGCGTTTTTCCGTTTGCCCCGAGTCTCTGTTTCCAGGGCCTTCCTTCCCCCGGGGTTATGGAATCTGTTTTGGGTATCCCCCGAGACCGGTGTACAACTCCCCATCATGATGTGCGAACATTGATATCAGGAAGGACCTATTCGCCAATAATGTACTTTCTGGTTGGTACCACCATGTACCCCTGGTATTGCTGACCGCATGCAGAAGGAAAATCCAACGTCCTTGGCTCCTTCCACCATCAAGATCAAGATCATTTGCTCCTCCCTGAGCGGGCAAAATACTCGGTGTGGGATTCGGTGGTTTTCCATCCTGGGGCTTTCCCCTGTCCACCTTTCCATTCCCATGTGGATCACCAAGGAGGATATGAAAGAGTCCGGCCCTGGCATTGGGTCCCCCGCAAAGTGGGGTTCTAAAGTTCATCCACGATAAAATAGCAACCTTTATTTTATTTTTAATTTTTTTCATATTTATTTTTTTTTCTATTGTCCCTTCGAAAAAATTAAAGCCATGTTCCCTTTTGGTTAATGTTTTTTTTTTTCCGATTAATCATTTATGTTTATGAAACCAAATCCCAAAAACATAAAACAAACGAAATTATTCAAACGCTTTCCTTTTTTTTTATTTTTAATAAAAATTAAATGAATTGACATTGTCCCATGGATGCCCTTTTAAAAAGGGAAACCTCAATCCCTTTGCATTTCCTGGCCACATGCCAAAAACCGCTTTTCGTAATTATGTTCCAATATATAATATTTATAATAAAATTAATATATAAATAAATATATATATTAAATATATAATTTATATATGTATGTGGTGTGTGTGGGGTGGTGTGTGGTTTGTGTTGTTGTGTGGTTGTGGGTGTGTGGGTGTGTTTGTGTGGGGGTTTGGGGTTGGTTGTGTGTGTGCGTTTTTTTTTAACATATTTTTTAAACATTTTTGCAATATAATGTATGTAAATTGTAATGTATGTGGTAATAATAATTTTTTAAAAATTTTCCTAAAAATTAAAAAAAAAAAAATTGTTTAAAAATATATAAATTTATATATAATATATATATATATATTATATAAATATATATTATATATTATATATAATATTTTATTATATTACTATATAAAAACACCACCCACACAAACACCAAAACCAACACCCAAATATTATAATATATTATATATATAATTATATAATATATTTTATATATAAATATATTATATTATATATAAATTATATATATATATATTTATATATATATATATTTTTTATATATACACATATTTAATATGTTATATTATACCCACACACACACATATTGTGTGTGTTGGGTGTAATATATATTTTTAATTATTATAATATATTAATTTATTAATATAATATATATATAATTAATATATAATAATAATTATATGAATAATAATTTGTGGTAAATGTGTCCCCCCGTATTTTTTCATTATGTTTTAACCGTTGGGGGGGTGGGTTGGTGGTGGGTTTTTTTTTTTTACCACCACACAGATATACCATACACCCACACACCACAACAACACTCACACACCCACAACAACCCCCACCCCCAACACACACCAAACACACAACACCACACCCCCCCAAACACCCACAAACACACACCACAACCCACAAAATAATATATTTTAATTATATTAATTATTTATTATTTATTTTATTTGGGGGGTGTTGTGGTGGGGTGGTTGGTTTGGGGTGGGTTGTTTTTTGGGGGGGGTGTTTTTGGTCATATTTTAAAATTTACATTTTTAATGTTACAGTTTAAAAATATTATTAAATATAAATATATATTATATATATTATTTATATATATATATATATATATATATTATATATATATTATTATATAATTATTAATTTCGTGTGTGTGTGTTGGGTGTTGTTGGTGTGTTTGTGGTGTTGGTGTTGGTGTGGTGTGGTGTGTTATTGTGTTGTGGTGTGTGGGTGTTGGTGTGTTTTGGTGGGGGCGTGTGGTGAGGTGTGTTGGTGGGGTTGTGTTGTGGTGGTTGTGGTTGTGTTGAACATATAAAAATAATTAATGTATATAATATTATATACATATATATATAATATAATAATAATATATATTATATAATATATATAATTATATATATATATATATCTATAATATATATATATATATATATATAATATCCATAAATACAAATATGTAAAAAATGTGAAATTATGTAAAAAAACCAACCTCAAACATACATAACACGCAACAACAACACACACCACCACACCACCCACCACAAACAACCACAAACACACCAGCCGGCCGCGGCGGCGCGTTAACACCACACCACAAAATAAATATAATGTATATATATTGATTGGATAGATAGATTACAGAATATGATGGAGGATTATATACATTATTTTTATACATGTTAACATATAATATTATATATAATATATATATATAATTATATAATATATATAAATTAAATATATATAATATATAATATAATAATATATATAATATTAACTAGTCCCGAATAGATAAGACCAGGATAAGACTAATTGAAAAGATAGTTTAGATAGAGAGAGGAGAGGGACTGGAAGAGAGAGAGAAGAGATTATATAATAAATAATACTATATATTATATTAATATAAATATAAATATATATATTATATAATATATATTATTATAATGATAAATGTAATTTATACATATTTATATTACATATATATATACACATGTAACACAACACACCCACCACACACACCACACACACACAACCCCAAAACAACAACCACACACACACACACCAACACACAACACCACACACACCACAATGGGTGGGTTGGGGTGGTTGTGTTTTTTTTTGGTTATGTTGTTGGGGTATGTTCCTTTGTATGTATGTTCCTGTGTGGTGGTGCACCAACAACACAAACATATACATAACAGACCCCATACCCACCACAACAACCAAACACCACAACCCACACATGTGGTTGGTGGGGTTGTGGGTGGTGGTGTGTGGGTTGGGTGGTGGGTGGTGTGTGTGTGGTGTGGTTGGTGTTGGTTGTGGTGTGGTGGTGTTGGGTGGGGTGTTGTACATTGTTTGTATATATATGTATAATATATTATTTTAAATAACATAATTATAAAAATTATATATAATATTTATATATAATATTATATATAATATATATATATATATTATATATATAAATCTTCCTCTCTCTCCTCTCTCAGTCCCCCCCCTCTCTCTCTTCTATTCTAACTTAATTTTTTCCAATTAGTCCTATCCTGTTTAACCCCCCCTCCTTATTCGACTAAGTAATAAATATATAATATTATATATATATATATATATAATTATATATATATTAATATATAAATATAATATTTATATATTTATATAATATAATTATGTTACATGTAATAAATATGTATATATTCCTCCATCTATTATCTGTATCTAAACTATCAATCAAATAATATATATACATATAAATTTGTTGTGTTTGGGGTGTACGCGCCGCGGCCGCCCGCGCGTGGGTGTGGGTTTGGTTTGGGTGGGGGGTGTGTGTGTTGTGTGGTGTGTGTTGGGGTGGCGTGTATGTAATGTGAGTGTGGTTTTTTACATATTTCACATTTTTAACAATATATGTATTTTATGAATTAATTTTATATATAATTATATAAAATTTTATATAAATTTTATATATTAAATATATATAATATATTTATATTTTTTTAATTTATTAAAAATATATTTTATAATATATTATATTTTATTAAAATATTATTAATATAATATATATTAATATATATATATATATATATATAATATATATATATAAAAATATAAAAAATAAATTTATTTATATATATATACATATATATTTTTTTAATTGTTTCCAACACCACCCCAACACCACCACAACCACCAAACAACCACCACACACCAAACCCAAAACACACCCCACACACACAAACACACCAAACACCAACACAACCACACACACCACACCACAACACAACCACACCACAACAACACACCACCCAACGAATAATATTATAATATAATATATATAAAATTATATTATATATTATTTATTATATATAATATATATATATAATAATATATATAATATAATAATATTATACTTTTAAACTTTTTGTATAAAAAAATGGTAAACATACCATACATAATGTTATTAAATCCCATACATAACCAACACCACAACAACACACAACCCCACACACACACACCACCACAAAACAACCCACACAACACAAACCACACATAATTTATAATATATATATTATATAAAAATTTATATATAATATATATAATATATATATATAATATGTAATGTTGGTGTGCTGGTGTGTTGTGGGGGTGGGGTTGTGTGGGGTGTGTTGTGGGGGTGGGGTGGTGTGGGGTGGTTGTGTTGGGTTGTGTGGGTGTGGTGGGGTGGGGGGGTGTGGGTGGTTTGTGTTGGGGGGGTGATTGGGGGGTTTTGGTGTGTGGGTGTAATGTATATCTGTGTGTGTAGTAAAAAACAAAACCCCCCAACCCACACCCCACCACGGTTTTTAAAACATAATGAAAAATAACGGACCACATACCACACAAATATTAATTCATATATATATATTATTATATATATATTATATATATAAATTTTATATATATATTTTATTATATATAATTAATAATATATACATATTATAATAACCACCCAAACATAAATGTGTGTGGGGTGGGGTGTATATATACATATATATGTGTTAAATAAAATATATAAATAATATTATAATTTACATTATATATATATTTAATATATTATATATATATATATATAATATATATATATAAAAATTATATATAATATATATATAATATTTAATAATTTTGTGGTGGTGTGTTGTGTTTTGTGTGGTGGTTGGGTGTGGTGGTTTTAATAAAATATATATATATATATAATATATAATATATATATAATATATATATATATATATAAATTTATATATAATATTAAAATATACAAGTTTTTAATATAATTGTTAAAATACTTTTATACACACATACATACCATACATAAAATATTTGCAAAATGTAAAATATGTAAAAAAACGCCAAAAACACACAACACACACAAACCACACCCCACCCAACCAACCACAACACCCACAACCACACACCACCCCACACACACATATAATATAAAATTTATATATATATAATATATATATATATATTATATTAAAATTATATAATATTAATATATGACATTAATACATACGAAAAAGGTGGGTTGTTTGCATGTGGCAGAAAAGGCAAGACTGAGGTTTTTTTTTTTTCCCTTTTAAGCATCAGGGACATGCCCCCCATTCATTTTTTTTTTTCAAAAAATAAAAGAAGCGTTTTTTGAATATTTTCGGTTTCATGTATTTGATTTATGGTTCCATAAATAATAAACATTAATCCGAGAAAAAAAAACCAAAGGAACAATGGCTTTTTAAAATTTTTTTCCGAAAGGACAATAAAAAAATAAATTATGAAAAAAATTTAAAAATTAAAGGTGCCTATTTTATCGTGGATGAAACTTTAAGAAAAGGCCACTTTGCCGGTGGGACAAATGCCAGGGCCCGGGGACTCCGTTCCCATACTCCTCCCTTGGGTGATTCCCACATGGACTGGGAAGGTGGGAACAGGGAAGCCCAGGATGGAAAACCCACCGATCCCACACCCGAGTTATTTTGCCGCCTTCAGGAGGAGCAATTGATCTTGATCTTTGATGGTGGGAAGGGCCAAGGAACGGTGGGAATTTTTTCCCTCCTGCATGCCCGGTCAGCAATTACCGGGGGTAACATGGTGGGTTACCCAACCAGAAAAGTAATTAATTTGGCGAATAGGTCCCCCCTTCCCCTCTGATTATCAAATGTCCCCCACCTCAATGATGGAGTTGTTAAACCAGGGGTCCCCCCCCTTGTGGGATACCAAACAGATTCCCATACCCAGGAAAGGAAGGCTTGGAACAGAGACCTCGGGGCAACGGAAAACCCCCTCGTTTTGGCCCAATGGTGTGGGACCTGACCCGTCCAGGAATTTTTTCATAGGAACTCTTCGAGGGTTTGAAGGAAGCAGCAAGCAACGTTTCATCTCCGCCTTCGAAAGTCAAGGGCGACGTAAAGCAAAAGTTTTTCCCCTTTGATGTCCCCAAACGAATTTTTCCCCACGTTTCAGCGGTGGTGGTTGAAAGGGAAGTAAGCCACGCCCCCCCCTCCCCCATGAATCTTCATCAGGTTAAGCAAGTGGAGGTTCACGACCCAGCCCAAGTCCAAGACGAAGGATAGCATGAGGAAAGAGCAAAACCTTCGTAGATTGGGGGACAGGGGGGGGTGGGAGAGAACGCCCCCAAATCACCAAGAGTCCCCAGCACAATACCAGTGGTTACGGCCCAGAGGCGTAGAAGGGGACAACAACCCGGCCTGGATGGCCAACATACATGGCAGGGGTGGGTGTTTGGAAGGTCCTCAAACATGAAATCTGGGTCCATCTTTTCTTCACGGTTGGCCTTGGGGTTTTGAGGGGAGCCTCAGTGAGGGAGGACGGGAGATTTCCCTCCAGGAGCAAACACGGAGTTCCGGTTTTGTAGAAGGAAGGATTGCCAGATCCCTTCTCCTCCATGTCCGTCCCAGTTTGGTGATGAATAACCGTGGGCTCGATGGGGTAACTTTGGAAGAGTCCAGGAAAACCTCCCTCTTTTGCTCTGGGCCCTCATCCGGGCCGACGTAGGCCCCCGTCTTCCTTCCCCCCATCCGACCATCACACCCCTGGAATGGACGGGGGCGGCCGACGATGGAGGGGAAAAAAACCGGCCCGCGAGGGGCGTCCCCCTCCGCGGCGAAGCCGGCCCTTGGAACCCATGCCGGAGCCATTTGTCGACCACCAGGGGGGCTTTTACGTCGTTCGTCCGTCCACAACATGTTTTGTTTGAAGGATGTTTAGACCCTGCCCAAAAGAAAATTGGTATATAAGAAAATTATTTTACCCACAGACATACCATCACTGGGACAATATGATACATATAGGTTAGACAGATTAACAGTTTTTATATTTGGCCAGATAGACCCTCCCTATTGCAAAAATAGCCAAAGAGAGAGAAGGAGAGGGGGAAAGGTTTGGGAAGCGAAAAGCGAGGGAATTGGAAAATAAAATGAATTTTATCCATATGACCCAAACCCAAATTTTTATGAAAAGAAATTTTGGTTTTTTAAAAAAATACCCATTTAAAGGTTTTTAGTTGTTTTTGGTGCATTGCAAATAAAAATACACAGTGGTTTTAGTTTTTTTGTAAAAGCAAAAAAATGTCAATCTGAAAACAGAAAAAAAACGTGGGGTTTTTTTTTTTATTTGTGTTTTTTACGCGTACATAAAATACAAGCAACTCTTATATGAAAAAAAACCAACTTTTGAAACCATTTTGAATTTTAATATTTCCGAAATGACCACCAGTCAGTTTTGATTCTCCAATATCGTATCTTATGATAAGACCCTTAAATAAAAAAAAAAATCTTTTAACCGATATTTGAATCCTAAAGCTTCTGCCAAGTAAGTCCCACGAAAAACTTTTATCGACACGACTGGACAAATTCCACCAACCGTCCCCACGAAAATAAAATGGCCCCCGTTCAACACAAGGGCTCGACGTATCCTGAGCCTGAAGTTACACTAAGGGGATTTTGCTTTTCTGCCCCCCCCACAGCCCTTATATAACCACCCCCTTACACTTTCCGGAACCCCAAAATTGAAGACTACCAAACCTTGGTCCCGTGCTAGACTAGAGGATATTTTACTTAAACAGCTTGTGGGGGGGGGAGGCTTTTAACGTTGTCCCCATGCCCCCACGGTTTATGTTAAAAAAATATATCCCCCGGCTTGACCCCTTCCAAAAAGTTTTTTTGCCTCGAAAATGCCCCACACCCTCTTTCTTTTTTTTTTGTAGGTGGAAAAAAAAAATAATCAGAGAGAAAAAACCCCCAGGAGCTTTTCCACAATATTTGGCAGTGAGTGGGCATAATCTTTTTCGACCAGGGTAAAAAATAATTCCGAACTTTAAAGCTGTTTTTTTTTTATTCTTTTTGCAGCATTCTTCAGAAATAATTTTTTCTTCGTGGGTTTGCTTTGCCCATAAATGGGCAAGCCCCGCTTTATATTTTGTCCCTCAAAACTGTTTTATTATAACTTCGGGTTTTGCCGAGACGAGAGGTTTTTCCTTTTTGCTCCCGCCTTTTCCCCGCCACCCACCCTTCCTCCCCTGCCAGAATTGGGTTTTTACGCTTTTTTTTTTAAGCGTAAACCTTTTTTTTGTAAAGCCCCATTAACACAAACAAAACAAAACAAAAAATGACGGGTAAAAATGAAACTACACCTAAAAACGCCACTCTTTTGTTGTAATTAATTAAGCTTTTCACTACTTACGTAAATTTTTTTTTTTTTTAGGGAAAAATTCATGTCCTTACTGGTTTTTTTTTTTTTTTTCAAAATACCTTTTTAAGATATGTTTTATACGAATATTAATACAACTAGGTACTTGCTGATTCATTCATAGTTTAAATTTTTTTGGGCCAAGGAAAATATAAGCCACTATACACGAAAGTAGCCAAAGTGTTTTTTTCCCATGTTCCCCTCTTTGGGACAATATTTCCCCCCAAGATTTAAAAGGATGGTGAAAAAACATCAAACGGAATGTTGTCCCAGTCCCCCCGTAAAATAAATATTTTTAGATATGGCCATCCTATACTTTAATGGTGCATATATTTGGCAATTTTACAAGTAATGACCTATCTAATTTGCCCTGTTTTTTTTAAAGGAACCCAAAAA
>NW_023638963.1:0-12508 GCF_015228065.2 Penaeus monodon
CACCCGTCTAACCAGAATAAGGACCAAAGAGTGTGTTGCTAGCTGCAGGGCGCAGCGTGCAGCATCGCTCAACCTCCAGGACTCCTGTCTCCTGTAATACACAGGATGCCACGCACGGCAAACACACGTGTGGAGAGTTTCTCCCTGGTCCAAGATGGAATGAACCAGGGTGGGTACACATCCCCTCTCATAGGCCTTGGTGCATCAGGAAGCCATTTTGTCTCATCCCTCACTGGTGACCCCTCCAGTATGGGTACCCTCTGGTCCGGCTCACAGATCATTAGACCTCAGCCCCCCACCGATAGGGGGTGGCTCCAAGACCTTACTTTGGGAGGAGGAGTCTCTTTAATAACCCCTCACTCCACTCCAGCTGCCACCACATGCACAGGGGCCTCTGCTGCTAGACAGAATGCCCCTGAAGCAAAGGCTCAGGTCTGTCCTTCGCCCAGGCAAAGAAATCCTTAACCTGTCCAAGGGAAACCTGTGGAAACTAGTTCCACAGGTCAACACCATTAAAAAGTACTCCAGATCCTGGAAAGGGACAGCCTAAAGGTGTGAGGCAAACCTTGACCAAAGGTGCTGCCAAACACCTAATGAAGAAATAATATAAAGAACCGGATACCCTAATCCAATGGAACTGTCAGAGAATTCATGCGAAATGGGAAGAACTGCAACATCTGATAGCTTCATGTAACCCAGTTTGTGTATGCCTACAAGAGATTATGACCAGGAAAATCGTCCCATTTTCCTGAGAGGATTCCAAGTTCAAGCCCATTATGGAACCTTTGACATGGACCTCATGGGAGGAGTACAGTAATGGTATGTCAGATATTCCCTTCCAGCCATCCACCTGCAGACAACACTGCAGTGAAGGCTGTGAAATAGCTTGACACGACCTTACACTGTTGCATCCATCTACCTGCCTCCACATAATCTGAGCATTAATGATTTGGAAGATCTACTTGGGCAGTTGCCACATCCATTTCTACTCTTGGGAGATTTCAATGGTCGACATCACCTCTGGGGAGACACTTTGTGCAACCCTCGAGGAAGGGCCTTGGAGTCCTTGTTCTTAAGAGTAGATGCACTTTTACAGAACAGTGACACTCCCACACATTTCCAAATTCAACTGGGACATTCTCCAATATAGACCTATCAATAGGCTCACCTGATTCACAGTTGAACTTCACTTGGCAGGTCATGGAAGACTTGCATGGAAGTGACCACTTTCCAATACTTTTGGAGGAGGTGAATGGTATTCTAGCCAATGGAGTGCAGAGATGGCGACTTGAACATGCGGACTGGAATCTTTTTATATCAACTGCAGTATTGCAAGGATCTGTGAATGATTTCCAGTGTATTCAAGATGCTGTTAATCACCTCACTTCACGAATTCACCTTGCAGCAGAAGCATCCATTCCGAAAAGTAGCGGCCATTACCGTCGACCTCCAGTACCATGGTGGTCTGATGAATGCCAACAAGCTGTCAGAGCAAGAAAAACTGCATTAAAGCAATTGAAACGACGCCCCAGCATTGTAACCTTGATCAATTACAAGAACCGAGCCAAGGCCAAGCGCGTGCTAATGGAGGCTAGATGGACGTCGTGGTGACAGTATGTCTCCTCGATTAACTCTGGGACCCCCTTAGCATGGGTATGGGACAAGGTGCGTAAGATCGCTGGAAAGAGCATATCCATGTCACAACCTGCTCTGAAGATAGATGGCATAATCATCACAGATAAAAAAGATGTTGCAAATGAGCTAGCTAAATCCATGGCAGAGATCTCCTCTGGAGCATCTTACACTGCTCGATTCCACACTTTTCGTGCGGAACAGGAACAACACCCAGTGTCGTTCTTCAGTAGGACTGCAGCAAAACTTCCATACAACTTACCATTTTTGCACAAGGAGATGGACTCTGCTTTGCAGCTTAGCCGTAAGACTGCCCAAGGAAGTGACGATATTCCATACCAAATGATACCTCACCAGAGAGCTCCCAAAAGTTCCTGTTAGACCTATTTAATAGGATCTATAGGGAGGGCACAGTGCCATCCACATGGAGAGAAGCTATAATCATTCCTGTTCCTATACCTAGCAAAGATGCTTCCGCACCAGAATATTACAGACCAATTTCCCTCACCAGCTGCATCTGCAAGCTGATGGAGAAAATGGTCAACTTCAGGTTGACATGGCTGCTGGAAAAAGAAAACATGTTGACCCCATATCAATATGGCTTTAGAAAATTAAGATCAACCACAGATGCACTTGTGAGGATGGAAACTGCTATACAGAATTCCTTCGCACAGCGATGTCACATGTTTAGCAGTCTTCTTTGACCTTGAAAAGGCTTATGATACTACTTGGAAGCATGGCATACTCATGAAGCTGTATGACATTGGTTTAAGAGGAGCATTACCTACCTTCATACAAAGCTTCCTTGCTTAGCAATCTTCTTGCCATTGCTAAAAATGACATCGTAAAGGTTGTTCCAAGTTCTGTCTCATGTAATCTGTATGTGGATGACTTTACAC
This sequence comes from Penaeus monodon, assembly GCF_015228065.2. Taxonomy (NCBI): domain Eukaryota; kingdom Metazoa; phylum Arthropoda; class Malacostraca; order Decapoda; family Penaeidae; genus Penaeus; species Penaeus monodon. The sequence goes on from NW_023638963.1 coordinate 2,532, forward strand.
TGTACTGCTCAGGAGGAAGCTTACAGGATGTGCAAGGACGCATGCAGACTGCAATAAATCAGGTTGTACAGTGGGCAACATATCATGGGTTCAAATTTTCTCCAAGCAAGAACATGGCTATACATTTCCACACACGAGGAAAGTTCCATCCTTCCCTCTATTTAGGAGCAAACCCACTGCAATATGTCCAAGAGGTGAAGTACTTGGGTCTAATTTTTGACTCAAGACTTACATGAGTGCCTCACATCAAACAGTTAAAAGTGAAGGCTACAAAAGCACTTAGTATTTTGCGGGTTCTTTCACATTTATCTTGGGGTGCACAATGCTTCTACGGCTTTACCGAGCGCTTATTCGTAGTAAGCTTGACTATGGATGTGAAGCTTATTCATCTGCAACTCCCACTGTTCTCCAGATGTTGGACTCGGTTTATAATGAAGCTCTCAGAATCTATACTGGGGCTTTCAGGTCTTCAGGTCCCTGTATGCTGAGAGTGGAGAACCACCTCTTTCATTACACCGGGACTACATGAACCTGATTTACTACACGAGACTACAAAGGATTCCGGGATCTCCTACATCCAGATTGATTTACAACACCCTTGAGGATAGCCGATCCTATGGTAGGAGAATGAGGAATCTTGTGGAAGATCTTAATTTGAGTCTCACTAAGGTTCTGGTTGTTGAATTCCCCAATTCCCCCCTTGGACTATCAAGTCGAGCTGGATTTGGTCGAATTGGAAAGGGAGAGATCTGAAGCAGAAGTCAGAGAGAGATTTCTTCAGCACATTTCTAAGTACCAAGGATCGGACACAATATATACAGATGGTTCGAAATCTAAAAATGGTGTGGGCTTTGCAGCAGTGAGCAGAAGGAAGACTGCATCTGGCAGACTCTCTAGCAGCCTCGATCTTCACTGCAGAGTTACATGCCATCCTTGCAGCAGTTAAGATGACTAGAGATCTTATGAACCATTCTATTGTGATATATTGTGACTCTCGTAGTGCCTTGCAAGCAATCAAGAGCTTAAACTCGTCACAGCCAATAGTGAGGGAGGTTCAAGATTGGCTTGCACTGATGTCAACACGTAAAAAGATAACTCTGTGTTGGGTGCCAGCGCATGTTGGTATCAGTGGGAATTAGCGAGCTGATCAGAACGCCAAGGCAGCTGCCGCTCAGCCTTGTGATACTCGTTTTCCTCTCCCACACACCGACCTGAAAGGAAGCATCAGGAGTTGTCTTCGCGATAAATGGAAGGAACAAATGAGGCATATCTCCAGAAATAAACTGCGAGAGATTAGAGATGACCTTGGCAGTTGGGTGACTAGCATCCATCCCAACCGAAAAGTGGAAGTTGCATTAACAAGACTAAGAATCGTGCACACAAGACTGACTCATGGGCCGATGATGCCTAAAAGTCAAGCACTTTGTGAGGGATGCCAAGAGCCATTAACGATCGCACATGTAGTGGAAAGATGTGCTACATTCTCAGACCAAATTTCCCTCACCAGCTGCATCTGCAAGCTGATGGAGAAAATGGTCAACTTCAGGTTGACATGGCTATGTACTTGTCTCCCCCATATACACTGAAGATGTATTGGGGGAGGATTGTGATCCAACAGTATGTGCCTCCCCGGGCGGAATGTATATGCGCATGCATTTGAACGCGTTTTGATTTGCGCATTCATGAGGTGCGATATGGGGAGAGAACGGGTGGTCCTGAGCACCGTTATCGCCCTCATGGCAAGGAGGGAGCAGAGCACAGCAGCAAAAGGAGAATGCGAGGTGGAGGAAAAGGTGGTTCCCCCACACGACCTTGACTTTCCCTTTCACAGTAATGTCCCTGGAATTAGTCTCATTATTATTATTTATACTAGTCCGGTTATTGGGATGAGAAGACGAAGCTACTGTGCCTGACCTGTTGTTGTTGTTGTTGTCGTTGTTGTTGTTGTTGTTTTGTTGTTGGGATGTTGTTGTTGTTGTTGTGATGTTGTTGTTGTGATGTTGTGATCTTCCTTGATCATCATCATCATGTGAGTGTACGGGTTTGCTGCTAGAAAAATTTTCTCCAGGGGAAAACTATTAAAAGAAAAAGAGAGATTTCCTACCATTGTTTTTTTTTCTACTTAACCCAATCACCCCGGATTTATGTTCTGTCCCTTGTAGGTTTTTGTGAATTTTGTTACATACAGATGGCTCCACATGTGCTCAGCCTCCAAGGAGTCCTATCAGTAGGCCATACTGACTGATCTTGATTTCCCCATTCCTTGAATTGGCGGGAAAATGCGTTTTTCCTTTTAATACAATTGATATCAATACTGTTATTATTGTTATTGATGTTATGATTATTAAAGTATTATTAAAATCTTGTTAACATTTAAGACAATGAAATAATGCAAAAGATCCTTTCCAAAAGTCAAGGAAAAGGCTAAACAGGTGAGAAAGGTAGGACTAATAAGTGACCCCTTGATGACTAAGCACTTGTAGAGCCATCTATGTGTGAATACAATAAATAAACCTGTGTTACAGTGGGCATGGCATCTATTCTTGCCAAACGTGGCGATTGGGTTAAATCAAAAGACTTACATGTTATTATGAATAGTACTTTTTTCATTATGAATAACTCACCTATTCTATAAATGTAGTAATTTCCAATAGTTCCTTCCTTCTTTTTTTCTTCTTCTTCCGCTATTTCAGTGTCCGGGTCTGTTGTTAGAAGAAAGTTTTGTCCATGTGGAGAAAACTATGAAAGAGAAGAGAAATTACCTATCATTGTTTTTTTGTGATTATGAAAATACTTTTTACTAGAATGTATTTATAAATAACTCAACTGTTTCGAGGTCAATATCACTAGTAGAGCCAGTAGAATGATTTGCATTGACACGATGTGGAGATAGCATCATCTTGTTCACGGGCCCGGTTACCAAGCCTTGTTTTATATGTGTGTGTGTGTGTGTGTGTGCGTGTGTGTGTGTGCGTGTGCGTGTGTGTGTGTGTATGTGTGTGTGTATTTTTTTTTTTTTTTTTACAAATTAGGGTTTTAGTTACAGTCCCATCAACAGATAAATAAGTACATAAAACATGGGGGATTCTAGCCTGAAGCCAGATAGCAACTAAAGTAGCTCATAAGTAGATAATAATATACCTAACCTAACCTAACCCCCGCCACCCATTTCAGACCATTTTACCCCTTAAGTACTAAGAAGCATTTGGAAGATACTACCCTCCCAACACCCCCCACCCCCTAAAAAAAATATAATATTATAATTGTATATATATATATATATATATATATATATATATATATATATATATATATATATAATATATATATATATATACCTGCAACATTCCCTCCGGCAACACCCGATCCTACCGTGGGGGGGGGGGGATGATATTTCGATCCTGGCAGTGAGGTATCAGAGGAGGGGCAAGGGGACCTTAGGGAGTTTGTCATGGTTCTATCACTTGTATATACACATATATGTGTATATGTATATTTTATAGATAGATAGATACACAGAAAAAAAATATTCAGATGAACAGAAAGATATAGATAACTAGTCGTTTGTGTGCGAGTATATACATACCTGCAAGCCATTCGCCTCACACATACTCAAGCAAGAGTTATATTGTCTTCCGTTTATAACCATCCCACGCTGTCCTTCATAGTTTGGCTGCAATATATTTTTGGTGGCAAAGCGATCCTCTTTTGGAGCTTCTCGTTACCTTTAAAATAATAACCAGTGTAATAATTTTCTTGATTGCTTTCAATAAGATGCTTACGTTCATTTCGAAATATTATCATTAATGAAAACTTTGGGTAAACTGGTGATCTGTATGATATTGTTTGTGCAATGCTTTCTCTCCAAAGACGACTTCTCTCTACATCCACACACACACACGCAAACACATACACACAAGTACACGTGTGTGTGTGTGTGTGTGTGTGTGTGCAAATAAATATGAATAAACTATATATGAATAGCAAAACACTCTTCCGTGCTGATACAATGGAAGAAAAACCTACAATACAAAAACTAGATTTATTGAAAGTGAGGCTACAGTTTCGAAATGTGGGTTTTTCTTCCATAAACTATATATATACATAGAGTATAGTGCGTGTGCGTGTGTGTGTGTGTGTATGTGTGTGTGTGTGTGTGTTTGTACATATAAGTATATACATATATATATATATATATTATATATATATATTATATATATATATATATATATATATATATATGATCTACATATATATACATACATAATTATATATATTTTATTTTATATAATATATATATTATATATATAATATATATTATATTTTATTATAAAATATAAATACTATATATATATACTATATATATATATAATATATATATATAAAATTTTATATATATATTAATATACATACTATAATTTATCTTATATATATTATATTTTAAATATCTATATATCTATAATCTCTATTATATCCTTATTATATGATATTTATATTATATATTATATATCTATATAGCAAATTTAAAATATATTATTTATTATATATAATATATATCTATATATCGATTATAGTATTTTAATATGTTATATATATTATTTTACTCATATATATAGTATATTTTTCTATCTATTTTATATCTATCATATATATATATCTTGCATATATATATATATTATTATATCCTCTTATATTACTTATATATATCTATATTATATATATATAATCTATGTATATATATTATCTATATATATATCTATATTTTCTATTATTTTATATATCTATATCTATATATCTTTATTCTATTTTTTCTGTTGTTATATATATATATAAAATATATATCTATATATATTTATATATTTTATATATATATATATCTCTTTTATATATAATATGTATATATATTGTCAAACACACACCACCACCCACATACACCCACCCACGCCACGCACTATACTCTAGTATTATATAGTTTAGGGAAGAAAACCCACTTTCAAAACTGTAGCCTCATTTTCCCATAAATCTAGTTTTTGTATTGTAGGTTTTTCTTCCATTGTATCAGCACGGAAGAGTGTTTTGCTATTCATATATAGTTTATTCATATTTATTTGCACACACACACACACACACACACACACGTGTACTTGTGTGTATGTGTTTGTGCGTGTGTGTGTGTGTGATGTAGAGAGGAAGATCGTCTTTGGAGAGAAAGCATTGCACAAACAATATCTACAGATCACCAGTTTACCCAAAGTTTTCATTAATGAAATATTTCGAAATGAACGTAAGCATCTTATTGAAAGCATCAAGAAAATTATTACACTGGTTATTATTTTTAAAGGTAACGAGAGCTCCAAAAGAGGATCGCTTGCCACCAAAATATATTGCAGCCAAACTATGAGGACAGCGTGGGATGGTTATAAACGGAAGCAATATAACTCTTGCTTGAGTATTGTGAGGCGAATGCTTGCGAGTATGTATATACTCGCACACAAACGACTAGTTATCTATATCTTTCTGTTCATCTGAATATTTTTTTTCTGTGTATCTATCTATCTATAAAATATACATATACACATATATGTGTATATACAAGTGATAGAACCATGACAAACTCCCTAAGGTCCCCTTTGCCCCCTCCCTCTGATACCTCACTGCCAGGATCGAACATATCATCCCCCCCCCCCCCACGGTAGGATCGGGTGTTGCCGGAGGGACTGTTGCAGGTATATATATATATATATATATATATATATATATATATATATATATATATATATATATATATATATATACATATATATATATATATTTTTTTTTAGGGGGTGGGGGGTGTTGGGAGGGTAGTATCTTCCAAATGCTTCTTAGTACTTAAGGGGTAAAATGGTCTGAAATGGGTGGCGGGGGTTAGGTTAGGTTAGGTATATTATTATACTTATACTACTTTATTTGCTATCTGGCTTCAGGCTAGAATCCCCCATGTTTTATGTACTTATTTATCTGTTGATGGGACTGTAACTAAAACCCTAATTTGTAAAAAAAAAAAAAAAAATACACACACACATACACACACACACACGCACACGCACACACACACACGCACACACACACACACACACATATAAAACAAGGCTTGGTAACCGGGCCCGTGACAAGATGATGCATCTCCACATCGTGTCAATGCAAATCATTCTACTGCTCTACTATTGATATTGAACTCGAAACAGTTGAGTTATTTATAAATACATTCTAGTAAAAAGTATTTTCATAATCACAAAAAAACAATGATAGGTAATTTCTCTTCTCTTTCATAGTTTTCTCCACATGGACAAAACTTTCTTCTAACAACAGACCCGGACACTGAAATAGCGGAAGAAGAAGAAAAAAAGAAGGAAGGAACTATTGGAAATTACTACATTTATAGAATAGGTGAGTTATTCATAATGAAAAAAGTACTATTCATAATAACATGTAAGTCTTTTGATTAACCCAATCGCCACGTTTGGCAAGAATAGATGCCATGCCCACTGTAACACAGGTTTATTTATTGTATTCACACATAGATGGCTCTACAAGTGCTTAGTCATCAAGGGGTCACTTATTAGTCCTACCTTTCTCACCTGTTTAGCCTTTTCCTTGACTTTTGGAAGGATCTTTTGCATTATTTCATTGTCTTAATGTTAACAGATTTTAATAATACTTTAATAATCATAACATCATAACATAATAACAGTATTGATATCAATTGTATTAAAAGGAAAACGCATTTTCCCCCAATTCAAGGAATGGGGAAATCAAGATCAGTCAGTATGGCCTACTGATAGACTCCTGGAGGCTGAGCACATGTGGAGCCATCTGTATGTAACAAAATTCACAAAAACCTACAAGGGACAGAACATAAATCCGGGGTGATTGGGTTAAGTAGAAAAAAAAACAATGGTAGGAAATCTCTCTTTTTCTTTAATAGTTTTTCCCCTGGAGAAATTTTTCTAGCAGCAAACCCGTACACTCACATGATGATGATGATCAAGAAATCACAACATCACACAACAACATCACAACAACAACAACATCCCAACAACAAAACAACAACAACAACAACGACAACAACAACAACAACAGGTCAGGCACAGTAGCTTCGTCTTCTCATCCCAATAACCGGACTAGTATAAATAATAATAATGAGACTAATTCCAGGGACATTACTGTGAAAGGGAAAGTCAAGGTCGTGTGGGGGAACCACCTTTTCCCTCCACCTCGCATTCTCCTTTTGCTGCTGCTGCTCTTGCTCCCTCCTTGCATGAGGGCGATAACGGTGCTCAGGACCACCCGTTCTCTCCCCATATCGCACCTCATGAATGCGCAAATCAAAACGCGTTCAAATGCATGCGCATATACATTCCGCCCGGGGAGGCACATACTGTTGGATCACAATCCTCCCCCAATACATTCTTCAGTGTATATGGGGGAGACAAGTACATAGCCATGTCAACCTGAAGTTGACCATTTTCTCCATCAGCTTGCAGATGCAGCTGGTGAGGGAAATTTGGTCTGAGAATGTAGCACATCTTTCCACTACATGTGCGATCGTTAATGGCTCTTGGCATCCCTCACAAAGTGCTTGACTTTTAGGCATCATCGGCCCATGAGTCAGTCTTGTGTGCACGATTCTTAGTCTTGTTAATGCAACTTCCACTTTTCGGTTGGGATGGATGCTAGTCACCCAACTGCCAGGTCATCTCTATCTCTCGCAGTTTATTTCTGGAGATATGCTCATTTGTTCCTTCCATTTATCGCGAAGACAACTCCTGATGCTTCCTTTCAGTCGGTGTGTGGAGAGGAAAACGAGTATCACAAGGCTGAGCGGCAGCTGCCTTGGCGTTTTTATCACTCCTAATTCCCACTGATCCCAAACATCCCGGCACCCAACCAGGTTTCTTTTTACGTTTTTACATCAGTGCAAGCCAATCTTGAACCCCCCTCACTATTGGCTGGACGAGTTTAAGCTCTTGATTTTCTTTCAAGGCACTACAGAGTCACAATATATCACAATAAATGGTTCTAAAATCTCTAGTCCTCTTACGCTGCAAGGGGCTTACTCTGCAGTTAAGATCGAGGCTGCTAGAAGTCTGCCAATGCGTCCCTTCCCTTTTGCTCACTGCTGCAAAACCCACACCATTTTTTGATTTTTGAAACCCTCTGTATTATTGTGGGGCCGATCCTTGTTAAATTTTGGAAAATTTTTTTAAGAAATCTCTCTCTGACTTCTGCTTCAATCTCTCCCCCTTTCCCCCTTCCGACCCAAAACCCGCTTTGACTTGATTTTCCAAGGGGGAATTGGGGAATTCCAACAACCAAACCTTATTTAGACTAAATTAAGTCTTCCACAAGATTCCTCATTCTCCTACCATAGGATCGGCTATCCTCAAGGGGTGAAACCAATCTGGATGTAGGAGATCCCGGAATCCTTGTAGTCTCGTGTAGTAATCGTTCATGTAGTCCCGGTGTAATGAAAGAGGTGGTTCTCCACTCTCAGCATACAGGGCCCCCTGAAGACCTGAAAGCCCAGTAAGATTCTGAGAGCTTCATTAAACGAGTCCAACATCTGGAGAACAGTGGGAGTTGCAGATGAAAAAGCTTCACATCCATATCAAGCTTACTACGAATAAGCGCTGGGTAAACCCGTAGAAGCTTGTCCCCACCCCAAGATAATTTTGAAAGAACCCGCAAAATACTAAGGCTTTTGTAGCCTTCACTTTTAAACTGTTTGATGTGAGGCACCATGTAAGTCTTGAGTCAAAATTGGACCAAGTACTTCACCCTTGGAAAAATTTGCAGTGGGTTTGCCCCTAAATAGGGGGAAGGATGGACTTTCCTCGTTTGGGAAGTAAGCCATGCCTTGCTTGGAGAAAATTGAACCCATGATATGTTCCCCACGTAAAACCCTGTTTTTGCAGTCTGCATGGTCCTGCACATCCTGTAAGCTTCCTCCTGAGCAGTACGTGTAAAGTCATCCCATACAGTTTACTGAACGAACTTAAACTTTCCTTTTGGGTGCTAAGCAAGGAAGCTTTGTATGAAGGTAGGTAATGCTCCTCTTAAACCAATGTCAACAGCTTCATGAGTATGCCATGCTTCCAAGTAGTATCAAAGCCTTTCAAGGTCAAAGAAGACTGCTAACATGTGCCTCGCTGTGCGAAGGAAATTTTGTATTTGCAGTTCCATCCTCAAAATGCATCTTTTGGTTGATCTTAATTTCTAAAGCCATATTGATATGGGGGCAAAAATGTTTTTTTTCCAGCACCCTTGTCAACCTGAGTGGACCATTTTCTCCATCAGCTTGCAGATGCAGCTGGTGAGGGAAATTGGCCCGTAATTTCTGGTGGGAAGCATCTTTGCCAGGTTTAGGAAAGGAATGATTATAGCTTCTTCCATGTGGATGGCACTGTGCCCTCCCTATAGATCCTATTAATAGGTCTAACAGGAACTTTGGGAGCTTCTGGTAGGGTATCATTTGGTATGGAATATCGTCACTTCCTGGGGGAGTCTTAGGCAAGCTGCAAAAACAGAGTCCATCTCCTTGTGCAAAAATGGAGTTGTATGGAAGTTTTGCTGCATTTCCCACTGAAGACGACACTGGGGGTTGTTCCTGTTTTGCCAAGTGGAATCGGCAGTGTAATGCTCCAGAGAGACTCTGCCATGATTTAGCTAGTCATTTGCAACATCTTTTTTCTGGATATTTGCCATCTTCTCAGGCAGGTTGTGACATGGATATGCTTTCAGCGACTTAGCACCTTTCCCATCCATGCTAAGGGGCCAGAGTATCAGGAGACATACGTCCCAGACTCCTCTAGCTCCATTACACGGCTGGCCTTGGTCGTTTTTGTATTTATCAAGGTCAATGCTGGGCGTCGTTCAATTTCTTTTCGTTCTGTCGCAGCTTGTTGGCATCTCGACACCTGGTACGGGGGAAAAGG
>NW_023638964.1:0-12504 GCF_015228065.2 Penaeus monodon
GTATTTTGATATCCAATTTTTATTTATATCTTATATTTTATATTATATATACAATTATTATTATTATCATCTTATATTTATATATTATCTTATCATTTATTCAATATTTATATTATTATTGCAATTATCATTATGTAATATTATTCAATATAATTATCATTAATTATGCAATATTATTATTATAATATTTTAAATATATAAAACAATAATAATATAATAACAATATATACATAATACGATTTATAATTAATTATTACTTTATAATAATATTTTTCAGTAATATACATAATAATAATTATATTAATTATATACCATACTAAAATAATATTATAATAATAACAATAAAATCTATAACTATACTTAAACACTATTATTATTATTTATTATTACATATTATTAAATTTTTTTGCAATATACTAATAATTAGATTTGGCAATAATAATAATAATATAATAAATAATATATAATAATAATAATAATAAAATAATAATAATAATAATAAATATATAATAATAATAATATTAAATTATAAAATATTTTAATAATTTCAATTTATCATCATTCTTTTATCATTTACATCTTATTTTATCATTATTACCTAATAATTTAATCATTATTACCATATAATTGACGTAATCTAAGAATAATTCAAAAGGTTGGATTCCTAGCTTCGCTATTTTCGACTTTTGCGTAATTTATTTTTTATACCTTTTTTATATTATATATGGACACAATTCTCTTTATCATCATCGTTATCATGATTATCATTATTATCGTTATCATCATCATTATCTCATTATCATCATTATCATCATATAATATTGCAATTATTATCATCATTATTGCAATTTTATCATCATTATTGCAATTATTGGAGTTATAGTATATATTTTTGCAATAATACTAATAACCACAACACAATAATAATAGTAATAACAATAATAATAACAATAATAACGATTTTATAATAATTTTATATCATTATCTTAATTATATCTTATTACTATATATTACTGTTATAATAATTATTTTTTCAATTATACTACCAGTACAAATAATAATAATGAGAATAATAACAATAATAATAATTAATAACAATATTATAACCACTAGCATTCTTTATATACTTATATTATTATTATTATTGTTATTATTACATATATAATAGATTTTTCGCAATGATACTAATAATTAAGATAATAGTAATAATAAATAATAATATCAAATAATAAATATAATAATAATTAAATAATAATAATAATAATAATAGTAATAATAATTAATAATAATAATAATAATAATTTTAATAATATTCAAATGTTATCAAAATTGCTCTTTATCCACTTTTATCATCATTATTGTTATGATTAATACAATTCTCGTATATTATCATTATTACCCTAATAATTGCAGAAATCACCAAAGAAATCGAAAAAAACGTCATTTGGAGGTATACTATCAAAGGCTATATACGCTAGATTTTGCCGCTTTTGACTTTTGGGAATTAATGTTTTTCTTATACCTTTTTTATATTATAATGGACAGAAATCCTGTTATTATCACATCATTATCATCATTATCATCAATTATTATCGTTATCATCACATTTCATATTAGCATCATTTCATTATAATCCATTATTGCAATTATTATCATCATTATTTGCAATTGTACATTATTATTGCAATATTGGAGTTATAGTATATATTTTTATGCAAATTAATACTAATAAACCACAACAATAATATAGTAATAACAATATAATACAAGACTAACGATTTTATAATAATTATTATATCATTATCTTAATAGTATCGTTTTACTGTAATTATTACTGTTTAATAATTATTTTGCAATTATTTACTACCAGTAACAAATAATAATAATGATAATAATAAAATAATAATACTAATCAACAATATTATAGACCACTAGCTTATTATTATTATACTTGTACTTATTATTATTATTGTATTATTACAGAATATAATAGATTTTTTGGCAATGATATAATAATTAAAGATAATAGTAATAATAATAATAAGATAATAGTAATAATAGTAATAAGATAATAGTAATAATAGTAATGAGATAAGTAATAATAATAATAATAATAATAATAATAATAATAAAATGTTTAATTAATATCAAATCTTATCAAAATTCTCTTTATCTCACTTTTATAATCATGATGTTATATTATACAATTCTGGTAATATTATATTCTTACCCTAATACTTGCGGACATCACCAAAAGAAATCGAAAAACGTCATTTTGGAGTATACTCTCAAAAGGCATTATTTCGCTAGATTTTGCCGCGTTTTCGACTTTTGGGAATGTTTTTCTTATACCTTTTTATATTAGATATGGACACAATCCTGTTATTATCATCATCATTATCATGATATCATCCATTATTTCGTTATCATCATCATTATATCATTATCATCATCATTATCATCATTATTGCAATATTATCATCATTATTCAATTGTTATCATATTATTGCCAATTATATGAGTTATAGTATAATTGTTTTGCAATAATACAATAACCACAAACAATAATAATAGTATAATCAAACAATAATAATACAATAATAACGGATTTTATAATAATTATTATATCATTATCTGAATTAGTATCGTTATTACTGAATTATTACTGTTATAATAATTATTTTTGCAATTAACTCCAGTACAAATAATGATAATGATAATAATAATAATAATAATAAATTAATAGCAATATTATAACACTAGCATTATTATTAGTATACTTATACTATATATGTTATTATTACAGATATAATAGATTTTTTGGGCAATGATGACTAATTAATTAAGATAATAGTAATAATAATAATAATAATAATAATAATAATAATAATAATAATAATAATAATAAGAATAATATAATAATATAATAATAATAATAATTTAATAATATTCAAATGTTATCAAAATGCTCTTATTCTACTTTTATCATCATTATGTTATGATTAATACACTTCTGGTTTAATTATTATCATTATTACCCTAATATTACCGAAATCACCAAAGAAATCGAAAAAAAACGTCATTGGGGATACTCTCAAAAGGCTATATTTCGCTAGATTTTGCCGCCTTTTTCACTTTGGTGAATGTTTTTTCTTATACCTTTTTATATTATAATTGAACACAATTCCTGTTATTATCATCATATTATCATGATTATCATCATTTTATCGTTATTCATCATCATTAATCATCAATATCATCATTATCATCAGTATCATCATCATATTCAGCATTATTGCAATTATTATCTCATTATGCAATTGTTATTCATTATTATGGCAATTATTGGAGTTATAGTATATATTTTTGCAATAATCTAATAACCACAACAATTAATAAATAGTAAACCAATAATAATAACAATATAAAACGATTTTATAATAATATTTATATCAGTATCTTAAATTAGTATCGTTTATTACTGGAATTATTACTGTTATAATAATATTTTTGGGCAATTATACTACCAGTTAAAATAATAATAATGATAATAATAACAATAGTATTATACTAATAAATATTATAACCACTAGCATTAATTATTATTATACTTTATAATTATTATTATTATTGTTAGTATTACAGATAATAGCTTTTTTGGCAATGATACTAATAATTAAGATAATAGTAATAATAATAATAATAATAATAATAATAATAATAATAGTAATAATAATAATAATAATAATAATAATAATAATAATAATAATAATAATAATAATAACTTTAATAATATTCAAATGTTATCAAATTTCTCTTTATTGCCCTCAACTTTGTATCATCCTTATTGTTTGTTACTACAATTCTGGTAATTATTACATGATTACCCTAATATGCCAAAATATCCAAAGAAATCGAAAAAAAACGTTATTTTGGAAGTATACTCGCAAAAAGGCTATATTTCGACAGATTTTGCCGCTTTTCGGACTTTGGGATGTTTTCTTATACCTTTTTTCTATTTATATATGGACACAATTCCTGTTATTAGCATCATCCATTATATGATTATCATCATTATTATCGTTATCTCATCAGTATCATTATTATCATCATTATCATCATCATTATCTCATAATTGCAATTATTATCATCATTATTGAATGTTATCATTATTATTGCAATTATGGGTTATAGTATATATCTTTGCAATAATACTATAACCACAACAATAAGAATAGTAATAACAATAATAATAACAATAATAACGATTTATAATAATCTTTTATATCCTTATTCTTAATATTATCGTGTATTACTGTAATTATTACGTTATAATATTATTTTTCCAAATTATACTACCAGTACAAAATAATCATATGATGTAATAATAACAATAATAATACTAATAAACAATATTATAACACTAGCATTATTATATTCACTTATACTTATTAGTATTATTGTTATTATTACAGATATAATAGATTTTTGGTTCAATGAGACTAATAAAAGATAATATTAATATAATAATAATAATAATAATAATAATAATTAATATATAATAATAATAAATAATAATAATAATAATAATAATAATAATAATAATAATTATTTTAATAATAATTCAAATGTTATCAAAATTCTCTCTATTCTCACGTTTATCATCTTTTGTTATTGATTAAGACAATTCTGGTAATATTATCATTATTACCCTAATAATTGGCCCGAAACACCAAAGAAATCGAAAAACGTCATTTTGAGTTACTCTCAAAAGGCTAATTTCGCTGGGATTTTGCCGCTTTTCGACTTTGGAATGTTTTTCGTATACCTTTTTTATATTATATAATGGAACACAATCATGGTATTATCATCACATATATGATTATCAGCATTATTATCGTTATCACATTATATCATTATCATCATTCATTATCATATTTATTGCAGTTATTATCTCATTATTGCAAGTGTTATCAATTATGATTGCAAATTATTGGAGTTATTAGTATATATTTTGCAATAATACTAAGAACCCACAACAAGAATAATAGTAATAACAATACTAATAACAATAATAACGATTTTATAATAATTATTGTATATCATTATCTTAAGTAGTTTCGTTATTACTGTAATTATTACTGTTATAATAATTATTTTTGCAATTATTACTACCAGTACAAATAATAAAATAAATAAGACAATAATAATACTAAAACAATATTATACCTAGGCATATTCTTATTATACTTTTATACTTATATTATTATTGTATTATACAGATATAATAGATTTTTGGCAATGATACTGAAATAATTCAAGATAATAGTAATAATAATGATAATAATAATAATAATAATAAAATAAATAAAATAATTAATAATAATAATAATAATAATACTAATAATAATAATACTAATAATAATAAATAATGTTAATAATATTCAAATGTTATCAAAATTCTCTTTGATTCTCACTTTTATCATCATTATTGTTATGATTAATACATTCTGGTAATTATTATCATTATTACCCTAATCAATGCCGAAATCACCAAAGAATCGAAAAAAACGTCATTTTGAGATATACTCTCAAAAGGCATATTTTCGCTAGATTTTGCGCTTTTTCGACTTTTGGGAATGTTTTTTTCTTATACCTTTTTTATATTAGATATGGACACATTCCTGTTATTATCATAATCATTATCATGATTATCATCATTATATCGTTATCATCATCATTATCATCATTATTCATTATCATCATTCATTATCATCATTATTGCAATTATTATCATCATTATTGCAATTGTTTATCATATTATTGCAAGTATTGGAGTTATAGTATATATTTTGCAATACTAATACTAATAACCACAACAATATATAATAGTAATAAACAATAATAATACACAATAATAACGATTTTATAATAAATTATTTATATCATTAATCTTAATTAGTTATTCGTTATTACTGTAATATTATGTTATAATAATTATTTTTGCAATATACTACCAGTACAAATAATAATAATGATAATAATAACAATAAATAATACTAATAACATATTACAAACACTAGCATTATTATTATTATAATTTGTACTTATATTATTATTGTATTATTACAGATATAATAGTTTTTCGGCAATGATACTAATAATTAAGATAATAGTAATAATAATAATAATAATAATAATAATAATAATAATAATAATAATAATATCTTATTAATAATATTAATAATAATTAATAATAATAATATTTTGCTAATATTCAAATGTTACAAAAATTCTTTTATTCTCACTTTATACATTATGTTATACATTACAATTTATGGTAAATTATCTATAAATTATTACCCGAATAATTGCTGAATACCAAAGAAATCGAAAAAACGGTTCATTTTGGAGTATACTCTCAATAGGCTATATTCGCTAGATTTTGCCGCTTTTTCGACTTTGGGAATGTTTTTCTTATACCTTTCTTAGATTATATATGGACACAATTCAGGTTATCATCATCCTTATCATGATATCATCATTATTATCGTTATCATCATCATTATCATCATTATCATCATCATTATCATCATTATTGCAATTATTATCATCATTATACCAATTGTTATCATATATTGCAATTATTGAGTTATAGTATTATATTTTGCCAATAATACTAAAACACGCAACAATATAGATAGTAATAACAATAAAATAACAATAATAACGATTTTTATAAAATTATTACCCTAATAATTGCCGAAATCACAAGAAATCGAAAAAACGTCATTTGGAGTCGAGTATCTCTCAAATGCTATATTGCGCTAGATTTTGCCGCTTTTCGACTTTTGGGAAGTTTTTCTTATACCTTTTTATAGTATATATGAACACAAGTCCTGGTTATATCATCATCATTTATCATGATTATCATCATTATTATCGTATCATCAATCATTATCATCATTATCACATTATCATCATCATTCTCATATTATGTGCAATATTATCATCATTATTGCAATGTTATCATTTTAATGCAATTATTGGGAGTTTAGTTATATATTTTGCAATTAATACTAATAACCACAACAATAATAATAGTAATAACAATAATAATACAATAATAACGATTTATAATAAATTATTGATACATTATCATAATTAGTATCGTTTATTACTGTAAATTTTTATTAGTTATAATATTATTTTTGAAATTATACTCCAGTACAAATAATAAGAATGATTAATAATAAACAATAATAATACTAATAACAATATTATAACCACTAGTATTAACATATTATTATTATACTAATACTTATTATCTTATTGTTATTATTACATATATAATAGATTTTTTGGCAATCATACTAATAATTAAGATATAGTAATAATAAAATAATAATAATAATAATAATAATAATAATAATAATAATAATATAATAATAATAATAATAATAATAATAATAATATTAATAATAATAATTAATAATAAGATAATTTATAATATTCAAATGTTATCAAAATCTCTTTATTCTCACTTTTATCATCATTAGTGTTTGATTAATACAATTCTGGTAACTATTATCATTATTACCCTATAATTGCCCGAAAATCAGCAAAGAAATCGGGAAAAAATGTCATTTTGGAGTTATACTCTCAAAAGGCTATATTTCGCTAGATTTGCCGCTTTTTCGACTTTTGGAATGTTGGTATTATACCTTTTTTTATATTATATATGACACAATTCTGTATTATCATCATCAGTATCATGATTATCATCATTTTTACGTTATCATCATCATTATCATATTATTATCATCATTATCATATTATTGCAATTATACATCATTATGCAATTGTTATCATTTATTATTGCAATTATTGGAGTTCTAGTATTATTTTGCAATAATACTAATAACCACAACAATAATAATAGTAATAACATAAAATAACAATAATAACGATTTTATAATAATTATTTATATCATTATTTCTTAATTAGTATCGGTATTACTGTAATTATTATGGTATAATAATATTTTTTTTGTTAAAAACTATACACCAGTACAAATAATAATAATGATAATAATAACAATAATACTACTAATAAACAATATTATAACACTAGCATTATTATTATTATACTTATACTTATTATATTCTTGTTATGTATTACAGATATAATAGATTTTGGCAATGATACTAAAATTAAGATAATAGTAATAAAAATAATAATACTAATAATAATAATAATTAATAATAGTAATATAATAAGAATAATATAATAATAATAATAATAATAATAATTTTAAGAATATTCAAATGTTATAAAATTCTCTTATTCCACTTTTATCATCATATTGTTATGATTAATACAATTCGGTATATATCATTATTACCCTAATAATTGCCCCCAAAATCACCAAAGAAATTCGCAAAAAAAAGTCATTTGGAGTATACTCTCAGAAGGCTATATTTCGCTAGGATTTGCCGCTTTTTTCGACTTTGGAATGTTTTTCTTATACCTTTTTTTATTAATATATGGACAAAATTCCTGTTAGTATCATCATCATTATCATGATTTATCATCATTTATTATCGTATTATCATCATTATCATCATTATTTCATTCATATTCAATCATAATTATCATCATTATTGCAATTTATTATCATAATTATTGCAATTGTTATCATTATATTGCAATATTGGAGTTATTAGTTATATTTTTGCAATATACTAACAACCACAAACAATAAAATAGTAATAACAATAATAAATAAACAATAATAAACGATTTGTATAATAATTATTTATATCATTATTCTAAATTAGTATCGTTATTACTGTAATTATTACTGTATAATAATATTTTTTTGCAATTATACTACCAGTACAAATTAATAATAATGATAATAATAACAATAATAATATAATAACAATATATAACCACTAGCATTATTATTATTATACTATATTATTATTATTATTGTTCGTATTAAGATTTATAATAGATTTTTTTGCGCAAATGCATACTAATAATTAAGATAATAGTAATATAATAATATAATAATAATAATAATGATAATAATAATAATAATAATAATTAATAATAATACTAATAATAATAATAATAATAATAACATTTAATAATATTCAAATGTATCAAAATTCTCTTTAGTCTCACTTTTATCATCATTATGTTAATGGATTAATAAAATTCTGGTAATTAATCATTATTACCCTTAAGAATTTGCCGAATATCACCAAAGAAATGGAAAAAAACGTCCATTTTTGGAGTATACTCTCATAAGGCTATATTTCGCTAAGATTTGGCCGCTTTTTCGACTTTTGGGAATGTTTTTCTATACTTTTTTATAATTGATATATGGGCCACAAATTCCTGTTTAATTATTATCATCATATCATGGATTATCATCATTCTATCGTTACCACATCATTATCATCATATCCTCATTTCATCATCATTATCATAAGTATGCAATATTCTCTAGTATTGCAATGTTATCATGATTATGCCCAAAAACATTATTGGAGTTATAGTATATATTTTTGCAATAATACTAATAACACAACAATAATAATAGTAATAACAATAAATAATACACAATAATAAACGATTTTATAATAATTATTTATATCATTATTAATAGTATTACCGTTATTACTGTAATTTTAATGTTTAATAATTATTTTGCAATATCTACAGTACAAATAATAATAATGATAATAATAACAATAACAATAATAATAACAATATTATAGCCACTAGCATTATATTATTATACTTATACTTATATATTATTGTTATTATTACAGATATAAAGATTTGATTTATTTTGTTGGCAATGATTGATACTAATAATTTAGATAATAGTAATTTGAATAATAATATTAATAATAATAATAATAATAATAAATAATAATAATAATAATAATAATAATAATAATACTAATAATAATAATAATAATAATAATAATAATAATAATGCTAATAATAATTTTAATAATATTTCAAATGTATCAAAAGCTCGTATTCCACTTTTATCATCATTATTGTTATGATACATACAATTTCTTGTAATTATTATCATTATTACCCTAATAATGCCGAAATCACCAAAGAAATCGAAAAAACGTCATTTGGAGTTTACTCTCAAAAGGCTATATTCGCAGATTTGACGCTTTTTCGAAGTTTGGGGAATGTTTTTTTCTTTACCTTTTTTATATTATATATGGACAACAATTCTGTTTACTATCATCATCATTATCATGATTATCATCATTATTACGTTATCACATCATTATCAGCATTATCATCATTATCATCATCATTCATCATTATTGCAATTATTATCATATTATGCAATTGTTATCCATATTTATTGCAATTAGTGGAGTTAGATTCTATATTTTGCAATAATACTAATAACCACAACAATACTCATAGTAATAACAATATAAGAACAATAATAACGATTTTAATAAATTATTTATATCATTATCTAATTAGTATCGTTATTACTGTAATTACTGTTATAAATAAATTAATTTTTTGCAATTATACTCCAGTACAAAAATAATAATAATGATAAATAAAACAATAATAATACTAAGAAACAATATATTAACCACTAGCATTATATTTATTATACTCATACTATTATTATTATTGTTATTATTACAGAATATAATAGATTTTTTTGCAATGATATAATAATTAAGATAATAGTAGTCATAATAATATAATATAATAAGAATAATAATAATAATAAACTTATAATAATAATATAATAATAATAATAATAATATAATAAGATTAATAATAATTAATTTTAATAATATTCAAATGTTATCAAAATTTCTTTATTCTAAATTTATCATCATTATTGTTATGATTAATACAATTCTGGTAATTATTATCATTATTACCCCTAATACTTGCCGAAATAACCAAAGAAATCGAAAAAAACGTCATTGGAGTATACATCTCAAAAGGCTATATTTCGCTAGATGTGCCGCTTTTTCGACTGATTGTGGGAATGTTTTTCTGATACCTTTTTTTATATTAATATGGACACAATCCTGTTAGTATCAATCATCATTATCATGATTATCATCATGATTATCGTATATCATCAATCATCATCATTATCATCATTATTGCAATTATTATCATCATTATTGCAATTGTTATCATTATTATTGCAATTATTGGAGTTATAGTATATATTTTTGCAATAATAATAATAAAACCACAACAATAATAAATCGTAATAACAATAATAATAAACATAATAACGATTTATAATAATATTTTATATCCTATCTTAATTAGTATCGTTATTACTGTAATATTACTGTATAATAATTATTTTTGCAATTATACACCATACAAAATAATAATGATAATATAACATAATAAATATAACAATATTATAACCCTAGCTTTTATTATTATTATTTAGTTAATTATTATTGTTAATTATTAATTATAATTTTTTGGCAATGATACTAAAATTAAGATAAAGTATAATTAATAATATATAAATATATAATAGCTAATAATTAAAAAATAAATGGGAAAATTATAAATATTATTTTAAAATTATTATTTAAAAATTTCAATGTATCAAAATTCTCTTTATTCTCATTTTATCATTAGTGTTATATTATACATTCTGGTATTATATCATTATTACCTAATAATTGCCAATTCCAAAGAAATCGAAAAACTATTTTGGATATACTCTAAAGGCATTATTTCGCTAGATTTCCCCTTTTCGACTTTTGGAATGTTTTTCTATACTTTTTAATATATAATGGACACAATTCCTGTTATTATCATACATACTTATTATTCTTATTATATCATTATCATCTCTATCATCATTATCATCATTATCTACATATATCATATATTGCAATTATTTCATAATATTTTAAATGTTTATAATTATTGCAATTATTGGAGTTATTATTATTTTTTGCAATATACTAATAACCACAACAATAATTATAGTAATAACAATAATAATAATAAATAATAATAATAACAATAATAACGATTTAAAATATTATTTATAATCATTATCTTAATTAATTTATTACTGTAATTATCTGTTTAATAATATTATTTTTGCAATTATACTACCATAAAATAATATTAAATAATAATAATATTACATAACAATATTATAACCACTTTAAATTTTTATTATAACTTATACTTATTATTATTATTGTTATTATTACAGATATAATAATTTTGGCATGTATTAAGATAATGATATAACATAATAAAAAAAAATAATAATAATAATAATAATAATTAAAAAATAATAAAAATAAACATAAAAAATAATTTAAAATTTTTAAAGAAAAAATTTTTTAATTTTTTAATTTTTAAATTTTTTTAAAAAATTTCTGCTTAAAATTTCTTATTTTTTATTTTACCTTTTTTTTTTTTTGGAAAAA
>NW_023638965.1:0-12504 GCF_015228065.2 Penaeus monodon
CCCATCGCCCAGCCGGGCCCCGAGAAGAGCGGGGGACGCTTGTAGAAAAATGGTTGGCATCTACTACTTGGACTGGTCTTACCCTTTTATGGAGTAAATGTTGTAGGGTGAGTCCCCACAGATAGGGCTGGGTATTTAAGATGAGCCCCAGTCGGCTAAGACTGAGCAGTCCTTGTGTTGCTGCTGGAACACAATGGGGATAGGGAAGGACAATGGGATAGGGGAAGGATAAGGGATGAAGGAAAATTAATTTCAGGAAAAGAAAGAGGAGCCGGGATGAACTCAGTATGCAGGGTAAAACTTTGGATAATATTTGTAGTTGGTCCTTTGAATGGAGGAAAGGGGCGGGGGTGACCCAACGCCAACTTGAATCCTTTGTGTTCGGTGTGGGTGTCCTCGGGCGCCCGGGACTTTACCTCCACCACATGAGGCTGCGCTCGAGGGTAGCTGGCCAACTCTTGGTGCGTAAGGTACGAGTACCTTACGCCCCGAGCGCGTGCTCGCACTGGAGGTCGAGCGCTCGAAGCGTTCTCGTGGGAAGTGGTTCAGGGCGCGCGGCCCGGGACCCCATTATACAACAGCTGGATTATCGGCTAACCGGGGAGGTTGGGATGAAATTGATCAATTTAGGCGCCATCTGCGGTATGCTCTGGGCGCGGCCTCCTCGACCGTGATTCCAGGGCTATCCCTCAGCTAACCTTTGCTGTTTGCAGTAGGTTGAATCTCGGAAGTGGTCCCATAAATACTTACGACAAAGGATTTATGGTCTGGCAAGTGTCATGTGCGGGAAACCGAAACCACTGGGATGATGGGGTAAGGATATAGGATGTCGGGTCCATGCTATGGCAAAGGATAATTTGATGGGTGAGTGTGAGGATATGGCAGTTACATAGGCGTCAGATGACATGGTAAAAATATTTAAAATCTGGGATGTGAGGGCTGTGACCAAGGGAATTTTTTAGCGTTGTATTTAGCAGCAATGAGAACTATGTGTACACATAATTAGGAAATTAAGATGTCACAACAAACTACGTTTAAAAAACAGAACGAGAAAATACAAACAAAACACGAACAAAAACAAGGGGATAGGGGAAGGAAGAGGTGAAAATTAGGGAGTAGGAGATAGCTTCGAAGTATATGGCCAAGACTAAAAACTGCATCTACTTCTTCATCCCATTCCAAAGAAAAAAGATCATGGCCTATTCCCGGTATTCAACCGGAACGAAAGATGGTGTTGAGTCTATCCAGCCAGTCGGTATGCCAAGCATGGAGTATGTAGGTCTGTTTAAAGACCAATCTACACCACTCGATGTTCAGAGGAAGCAAAGAAGCTTCCTTATGGATTTCAGATGCTGTAATAAATCGATCCCAATTTATCATATAGATCCATCTCAGTGCTTTATTCTGAACAAGCTAGAGTTTGCGCTTGTTACTGTATGCTGTTTGTGTGAGTGCAAGTGGTGTGTATGTGAGGAGAAGTTTTATTAGTGTTTTGTATAGATGCAGCTTTGTACATAGGGCCACACTTTTAAATCGATAAACCCAATTTAAGGCTTTCTGCCAAGGCGGCCTTTCAATTGATATGCAAATGAAATCGAAAGTAGGTATCAAAGATTAAACCAATGATGGTACAAGAGGATATGGTTTGGAGATTGATTGATTATTTAAAATTGTCTGGGCCGCGTCAACAGCTAAGGTCATTAGCGGTGAACACCTTGTTAGATAAAAATATTTAAATATTTAAAACTTTAAAAATCTATCAATAAATATCTTACAAATAACAATAAATATATCAAAAAGCAAAGCATAAATATTATGCTCTAAGTATATAAAGTTATTGCATAAATATTATGCATAATTAAATTTTATTGAAAATATTAGTCTCCCTGAGGAAACTAATAAGACCTTCTATGTCACAATCCTCCCCCAATACATTTTTCAGTGTATATGGGGAGACAAGTACATACGTCTTTGGTCTGAGAATGCTGCACATCTTTCCACTACATGTGCGACGTAATGGCTCTTGGCATCCCTCACAAAGTACTTGACTTTTAGCCATCATCGGTCCATGAGTCAGTCTCGTGTGCCCGGAATTCTAATCTTTTTAAATACAACTTCTGCAGTTTGTTTCTAAAGGTATGCCACCATTGTTCCCTCCATCTATCACGAAGACACTCCTTATGCTGGGTTTCAGATCGGTGTGTGGGAGAAGAAACGAGCATCACAAGGCTAAGCAGCAGCTGCCTTGGCCTTCCAATCAGCTCGCTCATTCCCACTGATACCAACATGTGCTGGCACCCAACAAAGAGTTCTCTTTTTACTTGTTGACATTAAATGAAAGCCAATTTTGGAACCTCCCTCACTACTGGATGTGATAAGGCACTACGAGAGTCACAATATATTACAACAAAATGGGTTCGTAAGATCTCTAGTCATCTTAACTGCTGCCAAGGATGGCATGTAACTCTGCAGTGAAGATCGAGGCTTCTAGAGAAAGACTGCCAGATGCAGTCTTCTTTTTGCCCCACTGCTGCAAAGCCCACACCATTTTCAGATTTCGAAAAAATTTCTGAATATATTGCATCTGATCTTGTTACTTAGAAATGTCTGAAGAAATCTCCTCTGACTTCTGCTTCAGATCTCTCCCCTTTCCCAATTCCGACCAAATCCAGCTCGAATTGATTATTTCGAAGGGGGGGAATTGGGGAATTCCAACAGCCAGAACCTTAGTGAGACGTAAATTAAGCTCTTCCACAAGATTCCTCATTCTCCCTACCATACGATTCAGCTATCCTCCAAGGAGGGTGAAAACCAATCTTGGATGTAGGAGATCCCGGAACCCTTTTTGTAGTCTGGGTGTAGTAAATCAGGTTCATGAAGTCCCGGTGTAATAAAAGAGGTGGTTCTCCACTCTCAGCATACAGGGCTCCACAGGTGAAGACCTGAAAAGCCCCGTAGAGATTCTGAGAGCTTCATTATGAACCGATGTCAACATCCAGAGAACAGTGGGAGTTTGCAGACGAATAAGCTTCACATCCATAGTCAAGCTTACTACGAAAAAGCGCTCGGTAAAGCCGTAGAAGCGTTGGTGCAGTCCCACCCCAAGATAAATGTGAAAGAACCCGCAAAATACTAAGTGCTTTTTGTAGCCTTCACTTTTAACTGTTTGATGTGAGGCACCCATGTAAGTCTTGAGGCAAAAATTAGACCCAAGTACTTCCCTCTTGGACAAATTGCAGTGGGTTTGCCTAAATAGAGGGAAGGATGGAATTTTCCTCGTTTGGGAAATGTATACCCATGGTCTTGCTTGGAGAAAATTTTTGAACCCAGGGAATATGTTGCCCCTGTACAACTGATTTATTGCAGTCTGCATGCGCCCCTTGCACATCCTGTAAGCTTCCTCCTGAAGCGGGTACGGAGTAAAGTCATCCACATACAGATTACATGAGACAGCACTTGGAACCAACCTTTACAATGTCATTATAGCAATGGCAAACAGGGGCCCACACTTAAGACACTCCCTTTTGTGGGACCCCTTCCAACTGATCTTCCAGGTTAGAGAACTGTTTCCTCCCCGATTGAATGATTGATTATTTAAAATTATCTGCCACGCCCAACAGCTTTAAGGTCATAGTGGCGAATGCCTTGTTAACTAGAAATATTAAAATGTTTTAAAACTTTAAAAATCTATCAATAAATATCTTACAATAACAATAAATAGATTAAAAAGCAAAGCATAAATATTATGCTCTTAAATTCTTGTTAATACAACTTCCACTTTTCGGTTGGGATGGATGCTAGTCGTCCAACTGCCAAGGGTCATCTCTAATGTCTCGCAGTTTTGTTTCTGGAGGTATGCCTCCATTGTTCCCCCCAAATTTACCCACGAAGACAACTTCTGATGCGGGGTTTCAGTCGGTGTGTGGGAGAAGGAAAACGAGCATCACAAGGCTGAGCGGCAGCTGCCTTGGCCTTCTGTTCAGCTCGCTCATTCCACTGACACCAATATGCGCTGGCACCCAACATAGTTATCTTTTTACGTGTTTGACATCAGTGCAAGCCAATCTTGAACCTCCCTCACTACTGGATGTGATGAGTTTAAGCTTCTTGATTGCTTGCAAGGCACTACGAGAGGCACAATATATCACAACAGAATGGTTCATAAGATCTCTAGTCATCTTAACTGCTGTAAGGATGGCATGTACTCTGCAGTGAAGATCGGGCTGCTAGAGGAGACTGCCAGATGCAGTCTTCTTTCTGCTCACTGCTGCAAACCCACGCCTTTTTTCAGATTTCGAACCATCTGTATAAATTGCATCTGATCCCCGGTATTCAGAAATGTGCTGAAGAAATTTCTCTCGGACTTCTGCTTCCGATCTCTCCCCTTTCCCAATTCCAACCAAATCCAGCTCGACTTGATTACTCCAAGGCGGAAATGGGAATTCCAACAGCCAGAACCTCAGAAAGATTTAAATTAAATCTTCCACAAGCTTCCCTCATTCTCCTACCATAGGATCGGCTATCTTCAAGGGGGTTGAAAACCAAATCTGAATGTAGAGATCCTGGAATCCTTTGTAGTCTCGTGTAGTAAATCAGGTTCATGTATTCTGGGTGTAATGAAAGGTGGTTCTCCACTCTCAGCATACGGGGACTCCACAGGTGAAGACCTGAAAGCCCAGTACAGATTCTGAGAGCTTCATTATGAACCGAGTCTAACATCCGTAGAACAGTGGGATTGCAGATGAATAAGCTTCATATCCATAATCAAGCCTTACTACGAATAAGCGCTCGGTAAAGCCGTAGAAGCGTTGTGCGGTCTGCACCCCAAGATAGATGTGAAAGAACCCGCAAAATACTAAGTGCTTTTGTAGCCTTTACTTTTACTGGTTTGATGTGAGGCACCATGTAAGCCTTGAGTCAAAAATTAGACCCAAGTACTTCACCTCTTGACAAATTGCAGTGGGTTTGCTCCTAAATAGAGGGAGGATGGAATTTTCCTCGTTTGTGGAAATGCATACCATGGTCTTGCCTTGGGGAAAATTTGAACCCATGATATGTTGTCCACTGTACAACCTGATTTATTGCAGCCTGCATGTGTCCTTGCACATCCTGTAAGCTTCCTCCTGAGCAGTACAGTGTAAAGTCATCCACATACAGATCACATGAGACAGAACTTGGAAAAACCCTTTTACAATGTCATTTATAGAAATGGCAAACGGGGTCACGCTTAAGACACTCCTTGTGGGACCCCTTCACTGATCTTCCAGGTTAGAGAAACTGTTTCCTACCTGAACTCTAAAATTTCCTGTCAGCAAGGAAGCTTTGTATGAAGGTAGGTAATGCTCCTCTTAAACAATGTCATACAATTATGAGTATGCCATGCTTCCCAAGTAGTATCATAAGCTTTTTCAAGGTAAAAAGAAGACTGCTAACATGTGACGTCCCCTGTGGCGAAGGAATTCTGTATAGCATTTTCCATCCTTACAAGTGCATCATATTGATATGGAGTCAGCACGTTTTCCTTTTCTAGCAGCCATGTCAACCTAAAGTTGACCATTTCTTCATCAGCTTGCAGATGCAGCTGGTGAGGGAAATTGGTCTGTAATTTCCTGGTGTGGAAGCATCCTTGCCCGGTTTAGGAACAGGAATGATTATAGCCTCTTTCCATGTGGATGGCACTGTAACCCTCCCTATATATCCTATTGAATGGGGTTCCAACAAGAACTTCTGGATCTCTCTGGGTAAGTGAGATATCATTGGTATGGAATATCGTCACTTCCTGGGCAGTCTTACGGCAGAGCTGCAAAGCAGAGTCCATCTCCTTGGCGCAAAAATGACAAGTTTGTATGGGAAGTTCTGCTGCAGTCCTACTGAAGAACGACACTGGGGTGTCGTTCCGGTTCAGCCCAAGGGTGAGAATTGAGCAGTGTAAAATGCTCCAGAGAGTCTCTGCCATGGATTTAGCTAGCTCATAGCAACATCTTTTTTTTCTGTGATGATTATGCCATCAATCTTCAAAGCAGGTTGTGACAGGGGAGTTGCTCTTTCCAGCGATCTTACACACCTTGTCCCATACCCATGCTAAGGGGTCCCAGAGTTAATCAAGGAAACTACTGTCTCCATGACGTCCGTCTGGCCTCTTTTAGCACTCGCCTGGCCTTGGCTCGGGTCTTTTTGTAATGGATCAAGGTTACAATGCTGGGGCGTCGTTTTCAACTGCCTTTTAAAGCAGCTTTTTTTTGCTCTGACAGCTTGTTGGCATTTATCAGACCACCATGGTACCGGAGGTCGACGGTAATTGCCCGCTACTTTTGGGAATGGATGCTTATGCAGCAAGGTGAATTCGTGATGTGAAGTGATTAACAGCATTGAAAACACTGGAAATCATTCACAGATCCATGCAATACTGCAGTTGATCTAAAAAAGATTCCCGTCCGTATGTTCAATCGCCATCTCTGCACTCCATTGGCTGGAAAAAACCATTCACCTCCTCCAAAATTATTTGGAAAATGGTCGCTTCCCTGTAAGTCTTTCCCTAACCTGCCAAGTGAAATTCATTGTGAATCAGGTGAGACAATTGACAGGTCTATATTGAAATTTGGAAATGTGTGGAGTGCACTGTTCAATAAAACGCATCTACTCTTAGAAGGACTCCAAGGCCCCTTTCCCCGAGGGTTGCACAAAGTGTCTCCCCAGAGTTTATGCCGACCATTGAAATCTCCCAAGAGTAGAAATGGATTTTTGGGAACTGCCCCAAATAGATCTTCCAAATCATTTTATGTTGAGATTATGTGGGGGAAGGTAGATAGATGCAACAGTGTAAGGTCGTGTCAATCCTATTCTCACAGCCTTCACCTGCCGTGTTGTCTGCAGGTGGATGGCCTGGAAAGGAATATCCTGACGTACCATTACTGCTACTCCCTCCATGAGGTCATGTCAAAAGTCCCATAATGGGCTTGAATTTGGGAAACCTCTCAGGGAAATCGGATGATTTTCCCTGGGCATAATCTCTTGTAGGCATACACAAACTGGGTTACATGAAGCTATCAGATGTTGCAGTTTTTTCCATTTTGCATGAATTCCCGACAGTTCCATTGGATTAGGGTATCCAGTTCTTTTTAAAATATTTTTTCATAAGGTGTTTTTGGGAGCACATGTGGTCAAGGTTTGCCCTACACCTTTTAGGCTGTCCCTTTCCAGGATCTTGGGAGAGTCTTTTGAGGGGTTTGTTTACCCGTGGAACTAGTTTCCACAGGCTTCCTTTTGACAGGCTCAGGATTTCTTTGCCTGGGCAAAGGAACGGACCCGAGCCTTTGCTTCAGGGGCATTTGCATAGCAGCAGAGGCCACTGTGGATGTGGGTGGCAGCTGGAGCTGTCACCGTTGAGACCCCTGGAGCCCTTCCTGACGGCTTCAAAGATTCCACCTTGAAATGAGTCTTCTGAATAGACTCAGGATTCCTTTGCCTGGGGAAAGGGCAAACCCGAGCCTTTGCTTCAGGGGCATTCTGCTAGCAGCGCAAAGGCCCTGTGGGTATGGTGGCAGCCCGGAGCTGTCACCATTGAGGCCTCTGGAGCCTCCCCTGATGGCTCCCAAAAACCTTACTTTGGAGTAGGAGTCTCCTCAATAGAACCCCCCACTCCTATCCGTTTCTGGTGGAATTCACCAGAGGCAGTTTCAGCAATTGGGGACTGAGGTTTAAAAGAAGTGGCAGAGTGTGTGTGTGTAAGAAGCATTGGAGGGGCAAGGGGGTTTGGGGGGATGGAGGATGAGCCAGAACCGAAGCAAAGATTTTTCCTGGCTATGCAACAGCACACGGGCACGTCGCTTTGCCTGTGGAAAACTAACTTTCTCCCTTTCCCTTATTATCAATACTTTCTTTCCAAATTTGTACCTTTTACACTGCTTGAAAGCTTCTGAGCTTCTTTGCAGTGGTAAACAGCATATGGACCTGGACAGTTGTCATCTCCCTTTTATGACCTGTCGTACCACACTTTTCACATACTCTTGGTTGTCCATTTTTTAAACGGCAAGAGTTGGCTCCATGCCCATAACCCTTTCAGTGGAAGCACCGCATAGGGGGGGGGGTTGGGCACATATGGCTTTTTCCTGAGGTGGTACCATGCTAACTTAACCGATTCTGGAAGGACTAACGTGTTTAAAAGTTAGAAGAAGAGCTGGTGGTTTACTGTTCCAAACCATTAACTTCAATGTTTTACTGCCACTAATTAAAATTCTCTAGTTCCTCTAACAGTTTCTCCTCAGAATACCTCATCAGGTCTCGGGAAAAGACAATTCCCTTACACTGATTGAGGGTTTTTGTGAGGAGAACATGAAACTTGAGCCTCAGGAATGTTCATATCACACGCAAGACGGTCCATCTCGGTCTGGTGACGAAACCTCAACTATCAGGCTACCATCTCGCTGTGGGGTGATGCGAGGATCACGTTGACATACTTCAACTATTTTCGAGTACTTCAAAAATATCAAGATCCATGATTGATTACACCATCAATGGTCTTCACTACTAGGTACTAACTATATGAAATGCTTTCATATTTACCAGGTAAGATTTCCCTTAGTGGATCCCAGGAGGACTTTTCCCCTTCTTACCTGGTTTGGGAGCCCGGGGAACCATTACAATTCCCATTCTTGCCCTTTCAAAAATGGAAAGGTTTCCAGTGTCGAGTTTGTCATTGACGTGCTGAACTCGCATGGTACAGTCGTCAACATAAATAGTGAGTGAGTCTGTGTATGGGGGGTCTGGAAGGTCGTTTGTCTATAATGTAAGAGTGTTGGGCTGAGTATGCTGCCCTGAGGTACTCCAGCGTGCATGAAATGGTGGTTTGAAACTTCATTTAAGAATTGAATTTTAATCTGCGGTTATCAAGGAAACTGCAGACCAACTTTGAATCAAATGGGGAAAAAGTTAAATTTTGTGCACAGCTTGTACTTAAGGCCAGCATCCCAGACCGTGTCGAAGGCTCACTCAACATCTTTTGTGACAAGAACAGTCTTTGTCGTCGGTCTTTGTTGTTGCTTAAGTAGTTTGTGATGATGTTGAGTGTGTCTTGCGTCGAGTGCTGCGAGCGAAAGCAGAGTTTTTTGTGTGAGAGAAGGTTATGATCTTCGAGGTACTACCTTAGTCGAGAATTTTATGATTTTTTCGAAAATTTTGCATGTCTAAAGTAGATTAATAGGTTATCAAGGAAACTGCAGACCAACTTTTGAATCAAATGTGGAAAGTTTAATTTTGTGAACTGCTTGTACTTCAGGCCAGCATGCCAGACCGTTCGAGGCTCGCTCAACATCTTTTGTGCCCAAGAACAGTCTTTAGTCGTTGCTCTTTGTTGTTAATTATGTAGTTTGTTATGATGTTGAGTGTGTCTTGCATCGATTGATGCGAGCAAAAGCCGAATTGTTTGTGTGAAAGAAGGGTATAATCTTCGAGATACCACTTTAGTCGAGTATTTATGATTTTTTTCGAAAAATTTGCATTTATTAAGTAGATTAATAGGGCAGTAACTCTTTTGGGTCAGTCATGTCTTTTTGTGGCTTTGGAATGAGGGCCACTAAAGCAGTCTTAAAGGGAGAAGGAAAATAACCGTAGCGAGAGAGCCGTTGTAAAGGTCAATCAAAGCTTGTATAAGGTTGTCATAGGTGAATAAGAGCGTCGCGTCCGATCTGTGAGGAGCCGGAGCCTTTCAATGAAACCTCTTATTTTCTGTTTTACTTCATCACATGAGATGAGGCTTATAAAGTTCACAGGTGTCGCCAGCCTATCCAGACAGATAATTGGCTCTAGGTTAGTTTCTACCCGTTCTCTTGACTCCAGCTATCAATTTCTTGAATTTTACGAGTGAACGGGGATGGGGAGTGTAAGAGTAGAAAACTTTGGCCAAGTGTTTTTAATTTTTTTTAATAACAACCACGGGATCTGAAACGTTACATTATGAATGAGAAGGGAGAAGAAGGTTAGTTATTACTTTAGGTTGACTAATTATTTCCCAAAATTCCCGTGGATTGTGAACTCGCTACATTCTATCTTTTGACTAAATCTCCCCAATATTTTTGTCGGTCGTTATCGAGACTATCGATGACGTGTCTTCTTACAATACATGATTTAATATGTTTAAATTTTGAGTAAACGTTTTCGAAACAAGTCAGGAGACATTTCTCCTTTCAGATGGCTGAAATGATATGCAAATTTTCATACCGAGGCCTGGGGATAGTGCTCAGCATAGTTGAGGCGATGGAGGCGAAGATGTATTTTTAATGCCCATCTGTTTTTGGAATAAAGCTTAAATTGAAAAATTTTGATAATTTAATATTAATTTAAACAGTCTGCGTTGTTTATACCAGAAAGGTCGTCGTTCTTTGTTGAAATTCTAATTATGATGGATATGTGGTCTGAACCAACCGTTCGGACCGGGTTGTAGGTGTGTGTGTGTGGTAGGCAAGTGCTGCCCAGTTTCCCGAAAACGAGATCAGGGCGGCCCTTTCGTCATTTGTGTATGAGGTGAAAAAGTCGGTCCTATGTATGGACCCCTTTTTGTTCAAAGATAGAGAGTTGCCTACCGTGTGCACTGGTAGTACTTTTTTTGGTGTGTGTCTGTGGATAGCGTTGATATCTCCGGCAAAGAATATTTCGTTTTATATAAGATGTGGAAAAGAAAATGGGGCCCTGGTGGGTCAATAACCTCACTCCCATGAAGTCATAGTGGTTGAATGAGAAGGTGTGGAACTTGTGGGTGATGATGGATTTTATGTGTATACAGGAACCCATGGATGTGTAACCATTGTTTTGAATGCTATAGCCATTTTGTGGTGGATATAGAATTCAGTAGGACCACATCAGGGCGTTCTTGTTCTAGAAAGTCTAAAATTTATTATGGATCGATAAAAATGACCTCACGTTTGCTTAAACGATCATTATATCCCAATCATGGTAAACCCATTTTACCTGGGTTGAATGGCATTACCTAACGGAAGCCCCCTTGCCGCGGTGGGGGGCTTGAGGCACCAATGATCTGGTGAGCCCACCAGAGGGCTACCCATACTAAGGCTCACCGGGGGGATGAACAAAATGGCTTCCTGGTCCCACTGGGGGATGGTGCACCCACCCCTGTTCAATCCATCTTGACCAAAAAGAACTCTCCCATGTGGTTTTGCCGTGTGTAACATCCGTATTACCCAGGAGACAGGATTTCCCGGAGGTTGTGCGATGCTGCACGCTGCGCCCTGCAGCTTGGCCGATATCCTCTTTGGACCTCTACTCTGGTTAGACGGGTAGCTTGTCAAGCCCCGATCAAGTCAATCGGCTGGTCAAATATAGCTAGGGTCAAGCAGGCACGTTCGCTGGCAGCGCACAGGTCCCGCAAGTGTCCATCAGTACTGTAATAAATGGCTGGTGTATATTTTCCTCATTATCCCTGTGGCTGTTGGGGGATTTGAGCCCCAACTATAGCTTCCCCTTTGTTAGACTCCATGGTGGGAGGGTGGATGAGGAAGTGAAGAATTCAAATTTGCATAAAGTACTACAAATTTACAAAGATCTAGCTCTCTCAATGACGACCTATGCAATCCCCCGACCATTCCCTCTATACATCACATGTCACTCTGGACCTCTCCCGCTTCCAAAGGGCAAGAATGGGAATCATAATGGTTTTCCCGGACTTCCAAACTAGGTAAGGAAAAAAAGGTCCTGAATCCATTAAGAAAATCTTACCTGGTAGGTATTTCATATAGTAATTACCTAGTAGTGAAGACCATTGATGGTGGATAAATCATGGATCTTGATATTTTTTAAGTACATTGAAAAATATTTGAGGTATGTCAACGTGATCCTCGCATCACCCCACAGTGAGATGGTTTTTGTGACGAGATGAGAGTGACCGCTGCGTGCGATATGCGGCATTCCTGGGGCTCCAGTTTCATGTTCTCACAAAAACCCCCAATCAGTGAAGGGAATTGTCTTTTCCGAGACCTGATGAGGTATTTTGAGGAGAAAAATGTTAGAGAAACTAGAGAATTTTAATGTAGTGGCAGTATAGCGTTTAAGAGAAAATTGATGGTTTGGAACAGTTGACACCAGCTATCCTTCTAACTTTAACACGTAGGTTCTTCAGAATCAGTTAAGTTGGCATGGTACCACCTGAAGGTAAAACCATATGTGCCAAATTTGAAAAGAAGTATTGGTAATAAGGAGCAAGGAGAAAGTTTGTTTTCCAGAGGGAAAGCGACGTGCCCATGTGTTGTTTCGACAGCAGGTAAAACCTTTGCTTCGGTTTTTAGCCCATCCTCCTTCCCGCAACCCTTTCCCTCCAGTGTTTCTTACACCACACACTCTGCCCTTTCTTAACCCCAGTCCCAATTGATACACCCGCCCCTGTGAGTTGTTCCACCCAAAGGTAGGATGATGTCTATTTAGGAAACTCTCCTCCAAAGTAAAGGTCTCTGGCCTCAGTTAAGGCT
This sequence comes from Penaeus monodon, assembly GCF_015228065.2. Classification (NCBI taxonomy): domain Eukaryota; kingdom Metazoa; phylum Arthropoda; class Malacostraca; order Decapoda; family Penaeidae; genus Penaeus; species Penaeus monodon. The sequence goes on from NW_023638965.1 coordinate 12,474, forward strand.
CCAGAGGCCTCACGGTGACAATCCAGCTGCC